>NC_091485.1:50346472-50625073 GCF_947461875.1 Haliaeetus albicilla
GAATATCAGACTTGATACAACTGTGAGTGCGAAGAGCATATTCAATTCCGAAAAGAAAGCATCTGGCAACGTACCAAGGTAACAGCTATAGTATCTGCATAGAGCCCATGTGACACAGCCAACCAAGAAGGAGAAAAACATGAAAGCAAACCCATTGAGTTTCATAGTGCTTCAGGACAACAGAGTAGCTAGGAACACTTACACACACTGACTAAAACAATGCAAAGCGTCCACCCACACAGTGACAATAGAAAAAAAATATGGGAACAATAAATACCTTATCTCTGGGAAAATTCATCTCCACAGCAAAACCAAAACAGAATACAACATGCTCTGAGAAGGCAACATGGGCTATTCAGAGATCACGGCAGTTCAGAGGAGGGTGTTACTGACAGGTGAGAGGCAGAATAACTTCCTGACTTCAAAGAAGATTTTGCTTCCCTGATTCCTATTTTGCACATCCTGTGTTATATTTTATTAATTGGCTTTGTGCATGAGATTTTATGTTTATTTTCTAATAAAAGGTGCATAAGCATAAATAAACCAGTGGACACAGTCACCAGCCTTCTTAAGACAGCACGTTTGTACGCGTGGCTGGGATCTGAAGAAATAATTAGTCTTGTCTTTGTATGGCAGAGTGTCACAATCTCACCATGTACTAATGATCAGCAGCACTTTAGAAAAGGGCTGGCAGCAGGAATTCCTGACATCCCCTTATTCTGACTCACGTGAAGTTTGCAAAACTCTAGCTTTTTGCAAGCACTTGGCATTATTATATTTATAACCAAGTCTCAAGACTTAGTTTGTAAAAGCTTCTATACCTACAAACTAAAAATATAAAACAAACGACAGTGGTCACAGAATTAGGGAACCAACAGTTCCTGTGAATAGCCAGAAATTATCCCCGAACCATACACTCAAATGCAGTTCCGTGCACTAATCTATGGAAAGAAGCCCTTAAACATTATTCATTTTCCTGACTCTCTTAAAAAGAAAAACTGTAACACACATCTGTGACCTAGCAACAATATGGTTTGAAATACTTTCCAGATCACTGAACTGTGCAATACCTTTAAAAATGGGATGACAAAAGGTCGCAGTGGGAAGTTAGTAGCTTCTTGCAGTTTGGAATGAAATTCTTCAATTGTCAAAGTAGAATTCTGTTGAGAAAAAAAATTCTGTCTTGGTGACAAAATAATGAAAACACTTAGCAAGAGAAACAGTAACCAAAGTACTCTGAAATTGCTTAATAACTCATTCTTGATATTGATAAGAGGATAAAGAAAAGCATGCTGCATATTAAATTATTACCTTATTAAAATACTCAAAGGAAACCACCAGCATCTCAGACATTCAGTGCCTGTTGCTTAGACTACAGTTTAAGCTCTCAGGTGCTAAGCATGGAAATGCTTTCACGTTTCAAACATCAGTAGAAGCTGCTTTTCTCAACATTTTTTTTTTATTTTCTATTGGAGCCTCTTGTAATTTTGTTCCCAGTGCAGAAGCAGTAATTAACATGCACGCACAAAAAATCACACCTTTTAAAGGCACATTCTTCATTGTTTGAGGAGGAAAACTGCACTTTGCCTCCTGTGCTCGCAAAGAGGATTGTTTACTATGTTCTAGGTTATGTAGGAAAGTCATTACTTTGCAGCTGAGGGCATAATCATGAAGACCACATGCTACACAGGGCTGACCATGGGACTAATGTGATATGTGGACATTCCTAAGGAAAAGATCCTAATATGCTCCTCAGAGCTCAGATGAAGGTAAAAATCAACTGTAATTAACAGTGGGCAAGCACTTGTGATCTGAAAATCAAGGGCGGGTAGATGGTCCCAAAGCTGTCTTTAGTTTCTTTACTAGTTCCCTTGCCACAGGGAACCATGTGACAAGCAAAACCACATTAAACAGGAATTTTGGATATGGAAGCAAATGGAGAGTAGGACTTACTGAAGTTACACTGCCTACATTAAACTTCCTTTTGACACAGACTCAAGTGAATGGGCACCCACTGCTGTCAAGTAGGGTTTTGTGAAGGTACAAGCGGAGGACACCTGAGCCCTAGTACTAAACACTGCTGGCAGTCTTTGCTCCAAATGAAGTCAATGGCAACTGCAGCTGCTCAGAACAGATGTAAATTAGAGCTCCACAACAGTGTTTTTCCTGGTACATCTAATTTTTGCTGAAGGAGATACATGGGAGAAAACAATGTCTGGCGGAGAGAGGAGTTTACTGGGAATAAAAAGAATCCTGGGCCAGATTCACAACAGTTTGCCTGTAAAATAGCAGCTCAACTTGACAGATGTAGGTAAGAAAAAGCTGAAATTTTCATTCAGCCATATAATCATGTAAAGATAACCTTGTAAATAAGGGGACTTAAGTAGCAGCAACGCACCATCAGATCCCTCGTTGGGTTAAATGAATACTAAGAAAAGGTTTTCCACTGCGTAACTGCAGTCCAAACATATATTCAGCTCATCCTTTTAACCAGTATTCTGTCACTCTATATGTAGGGCACTCTCCTTTTCCCAGCCAACTAAACTAGGCAAACCAAACCATATTCTACTACATTATATAATTCAAGGTATGTCTACATTAGGGCTGCTGCAAGTACAGAACGAAATCCCTTTCACACCATTACAGCATAATACTGCACTGGCAAAAAGAGTCAGGTCTGTATCTGGTTGGGAATAGCTGCCACTCATGGGAAGCTAGTCAAGTTACTCATGTTAGCTCCAGCAGCAAGAGCCAGCACTTTATTCTTGCATTTTTGGTATCGTTGAAGTATGATATATGCAGTGTATGTGACCCACTCTTTCATATAATAACCATGTCAAGCATAAAAGAGGGAACAGGAGAGAAAAATATCACAGTTATTATTATATCATTGGTTTTTTTGCTTACCACAAGTCCTAGCACAAGGGTACGCACTCTCTCCCCAATCTCTGGTGAAATGTCATTGCCAAACTGCTGTAAGGTTGTAAGAAATCTCTTCAGTTTGCTGAGTTGCCTAGCTCCACAAGCTGGCGGTAACTGCTGGTTAGCCAGAGAAGAGGAAGAGGAAGAGGATGGCCCATTGCTAAAGCCATTAGGAGGAGATGGAGCTCCATTTAACGCTGTTGGTGAATGGCTAGTGCCATTGGTTACTGAAAGAAAAAGAGAGAAGGGAGGATAAAACAGAGAGAGGGAGGAAGAGAGAGAGATGGGGGGGAGAAGACAGAAGGGAAAATCCATCAGCTTATGTTTTCTGCGCTTGACCTTAAAATTAATTAAGTTGCACAATCAAAGATAATTAGCCTTTTGACAGAGCAACACTCTGCAGTTCATATTTATTTCCCAGTAGCTGGTACTGAACGGTGTACGGATTGGAAGTAAAGGCAGCTGCCTCTCACACAGCCCCCTCAAAATGCTCCTGGACCTGAAAAGCATCATTTGAATACCAGCCTTTTGTCAGAGGATTTTTGAAAGAGAGAGAGGGAAACAGAGAAAGAAAGAGCATGAGTGCCATGTATGATTGAAGACAAAAAAAATTGCTCTTTGGGGTAGAAAAAAATGTGCAGACATATTTCACGAAGCCTCAGTTTATCTCTGAATATTTTTACTTGTGTTTTGTACACACAACTGACAGCTGTGTTTATAAAACAGGACTTTCACGTTTTAACCTTACACCACCCAATGAGAAGGTTACTTTTTCCGATACAGATTTCCTAGCTGCTAACATACGGAGCACACGAAGTTGTTTGTGCAGGTACAAATGGTGCCATGCTCACTGTGGCCTTAAGCCCTGCAGGTAGGGCATGAAGCTAAGACTTCAGAAGACTTCTCAGAGACCACGAGCAAATCACTCAGCTTTCGTGTGCCAATACCATATCTCTAAAAAGGCTAAGACAGAATTTCCCTCCTGTTGCAAGGCTGCTGTGAGAATAACTATCTAAAGTACTAAGTGTTCAAAATTTATGGCAACGAGATTCATGCAGACATACTGAAGACAACAACAGACAGTTTTTGGCAGCAATTTCAGTTTGATTCTTATCCACACTCCAGAAGAGAGCAGAGAATCAAACTGAGGACATCCTTTTCCACCCAGGTTACTTGGAACAGCAACAGTCAAACACACTCTGTTGAGGTTGTTTGAGTCTGACTCACCAAAATGACAGCGAATGGCAAGAAAAAGGATGGCTCCCTAGAAATACAAATGTACCAGTGCACTGTCAGGTTTGGGCACGCAGCACGCAACTGCACCCAGCAGTACCCGTGCTCAGCTGGCCATTGCCCTGGACAAATGTGTTGATTTCTTTTGGGGAAGTCACTCAGAACCCAGCCCAAAAAACAGCAAAAATCAGGAACTGGTCTACAATAAAAAATGCATAGGAGTATTAGCCTAAATTACTTCCTCTTTAAAAACATAACCATGGCGAGCTAGCAACTTGAAGAACTTTCAACGTTCCTTAATGACCGGCCTTCTCTGAAGCCAAACATCCCTTTCTCTTTGTCACTTTCTCCATCAGTCATCTTTACTTTTAGCCAGCAAGTCCTTTTTGAGGGTGGACACCTATTACTACGTTTAAATCACTACAATACTTTTGAAGGAGCCTTTGTCCCAGTGACTGAAGTGCCATTCTGGAGGTACTAAAGAAAAAGCTATCTGAATGGTTATATAGTTTCTCCTTGTTTTATCCTAGTTTGTGGTTGCCTATTCTAGCTGCGTGGGCTGGGGAGAACAGTAAGTGGAAAAAGCAGAAACAGAAAGAAGCTGGCTGCAGCAAGTTCAGCTCCACGTGCAGCTCCAAGCCATGCTCTCTGAGTGCTGCAGTACAGTGAGATATCCGAGTAAACAAATACATTGTGATTGCAAGGACCTTGCACAGCCAGAAGTCATCATACCATGAACTTAGTAAATGAGGATTGGGAAGAGTAAGAACATGTCCTGCTCTAGCTTGACACCACCCAACAACTCCATCACTAGTAAGGGGCTGCTCTAGGCAGAGACTCCTGGGACTATGATCAAGAAAGAACAGAAGAGCAGAGTTCATTACCTACGATAGATTAGATATGAGGAGGAGAAAGGCAGGTAACTTTTCTCCCACAATAAAAGAAATACAGAAACACTCCCCCAATGCAGCTTCTCTAATTTTGTTTTTTTTTAAATAGCCCACCCCATACTAATGATTTTATCTCTTTCTTTATAATGTCTGAATTTGCCAAATGGCAAAGATCTACGTCATTTCTAAAACAAAACCATGTTAATAATAGAACAGAATTTAGCATCTAAAATGTATGTCAAGAGTTTTTAATCATCTAAAGCAAAGAAAACAAGCATACTCTTGACCAGAAAGTAAGTATGATCTCCCTGGCCTACAGGCATTCCCACTGTACTAATAATAAATGTAATGGACACTCCAACAGAAGTGACTTGTTTACTGTACAACCTGGAACCACTAAGGCCAAACTCCAAAATCTGACAGAGTAAGAGGTAATAAAAATTAGACTTTTTTAGACTTTTAGTGTTCATATAAATAGTCCCAAAAATCCAGCCATGGTTCATACACCTTCCAAAGTGCTGAACCCAATCAAATAAACAAATATCTAGAAATCTTGTGAGTACACTGAGGATTCTAAGACTGATTAAAGAAGAACACTGTCCTATTCCTTTTATGATTGCCAAAGATTACTGTGAACTGTGCAAAGTGCATGACACTGGAAAGCTTAATCTGTAAGTGCCCCATCCTGCAAAAACCTAGAAACAATTTAACTTTAGACCAGAGCAGCTCCTAGGATGATTCAGGTGCTGGAGTTAAGCAAAACAGACAAATCTTTGCAGGATCAGGGTCACTGGGTTAAATTTGAGTTTGTGCAAATAGCTGGCACAAACCCTCCTCACTGTTTAAGTTTGATGTAAATCGTCAGAACAGTGTTCCCTGGGATAAGTAGTACAAAGGCCTCCAGCTGGCCTTCTGCATAGAGGTGAATTTTAAATAAGGCATTTAACAGACAGAAAGGGACTGAACAGACAAAGGCAAGACAAATAGAAGATGCTGCCTTCATTCTGTTTAGGCATATGTATTCTACTGTTCTAAAAATGTTTTATTTAAAATGTGAAATGTAAACACATTCTCATGTTTATACTATTACCAGGCAGTATAAGAGAGACCAAAAAATTTGCAGCTAAATCTTGGTACGAGAAATGTGGATCATTTCATGGCTGTGAAAGTAATAGTCCAGACAACATGCCAGATTGAAATCTCAGTTACACTGATACAAATGCAGAGCAATTCCATCAAGACTAGCAGAGTTTCTTGTGTGTTTACATCAATAAACTGGGACAGAGATGCAGCCCCAAGTGATTTAGAGAAGTAAAGTGGTCACAGACTGGAAATCTCCAGACAAAACAATAAAAGGCCTTCATTTTTAGTTTTACATCAACATTAACTAGACATTATATAGCACTTAAAGCAGAATTCTTCAGTCATAAGTGGGATGAAGATAAGTATTTTCTTTAAGAATTACCCCCACTTTAAAAACATAATCAAACAAAAGACCCGAAGTTTCTATACAAAAGGGAATGGAATCCTTTAACCAACAGAACGGCATGAAAGAGGAGAAGGTGGTTTTCCGTACTTCTCACGGAAGGACTGATCTGAGCATTAAGTACATGGGAAACCAGCGCTCGTTGTTCTTTGACACTGCTGCCAAGTTGTCAATGAAAGAAAAACACAACTCTGAGCCAAATGTCTTAATACCTTTAAGTTGCATTATGTTGTGATCTTAGTTTTGCTTAATTACTTTATTATAGTACAACCAAATGCTGCTCCCACCATGTCATGCAGGTTTCCCTTCACAGATTTTGGTTTCTTACATACAGAATAGAATGAATATGGAAGAAAAGGAAGAAAGTAAGTCTAATTACACGTTGTGGGCGTGAATGAACTGGTTCTTGGAGCTCCTTGGGTAGTGGGAGGAGGTGGCATGGTTGGAGGCGTCAGCCTGGATTGTGTCTTCACATCCACAGGTGAGTCTGGCATTGTGGAATGCTTCTCAGTGCGATCTGCAACACACACCACAGGAATACACCAGTTTATTTCCCCAAGCACACCCCCTCTGACAAAAACTAAAAAGCTAATGCAAGGAGTGAGCCATTTCAGCATCTGCCGTGAAAGATTACACCTGATTATCTACTCCTGGGTGCTCTTCCCAAATTACATCATCTAAACCTTACTTAAGAAGGTGTAACACAGATGGTAAGACTTCATTTGTAGCACTGCTGCATTATCTTTTGTTTTTATTTCTAGCATGTGCAGATGCCACCTCCCAAGCACTCCTGGAGCTGCAGTAGTGCCACCTCCCTTCAAGGCTCTCATGTTAGCCAGAAGGAAAAAATAGACGAAGACACAGGCATGTAATAAATCCCCTTATGACAGCTCTTCCAGAACTAAAACCTGAAGCTCTTTAGTACACGTGAGATAATGGGTGAGATATTGGTTGAAGCCAGCTCTCTTCACGTCTCTTTGTAACACCTGCTGCCCTCTCCATCACTTCTCTTTGTAATCATGGAGAGATACTTACATTAAATACTGTGAACCTTCTGGATCACTTTACCACCCTGCCCCTGGATATTCTTACATTCACCAGAAAAATAAACACAACATGCCAAAATGGTAAGTCAATTGTCACATGTACATACCACTGTTTTTAAAAAAGCATCTAAGTTTGCACCTTCACACATTAAGAACAACTTTACGTTCAAAACCTGCAAGGTAAGTAGAAATATACCTCCACAAGAAAAGAAAACTAACAAAAGGCAAAACCAGGCAGAAAACCTAACAGTTCTCTTGCAGCTGAAGACCTAAAGATGCAAGATATTTGATATAGAAGCTAAAGAAGTATCTTCTTTTTCCAACGTCTTTTTGGACACCTCTATGTTAAAATTTTTAAAAACCCACCCAAACCTTTATGTTTCATTTATCAAGAATGGGCAAATCATGACAACATTTACCAACTGAAAGCAAAATTAAGGCTTCCTTGCTCATGCCAGGAGCTTAGCGAGCCATCTTGAGTAAAGATGAGTAAGATCAAGTTTAGCTTTTAATGGGCATAAGTTAAATTCTTCCATCCCTTCTTTGGGGGGCCAGAGTTATCTATTTTATAGACTGTCCTACACAAGTCCTCCTGAGCAGCATTTTGCAACTATTTTGCAAAGCAAGTAAGTGTCGCTGCTAATAGGTGGGCATGTAAGCCTGTGGTTTTAATTCAAGCCAATAGCAAAGTCCATCACGTTCTATAAATTCTGTCACTCCACTTTGCAATGTGCTTTCCTTGTTCTTGCTAACAACATAGAGACTTCAACCAAAAGATTATATCTAAAATTTGCCCTGAGAGACACTAAGAGAAATTAAATGCAATGCACACATTTAACAAATGAAGTGTATGTTTAAAAGAGCCTCAAAACCACTTAATTATCATAGTTAAAAAAAAAACTAAAACCAAAACAAAAAAACAACCACAAAAAACCCACTAAAACACAAATACCACACAAAAATTAATGATGCATAATAGATACCAATCTTTAGCTGCCTGAAACTGAGGGAAACTGAGGAAGTATATCCCAGAAATGCAGTGTGTCAGGTACTGCAGTTATAGAAGCCATCTTCACCCTTTGTAGAAGTGCCTACAGATGATGTTTCAGTTCTCAGGGAAAGGGATTCATTTTATATAGACTTTAGAGACAAGTTTGAGGAAGATGAGCAGTGGAACAACCCCAGAACAGGATGAGAGGAATACAGATACAGTATTATAGGATCTGTAGTGTTGATCTCAGGTTAGTAAACCTCGGCTGTGTAGGTAACAGTATCCAAAATGATTAGCTTAAATATTAAGGCTGTTACACAGACAGGTAAGGTTTGATTTGCAAATCAAGCAACAGTAAATTATTACATGCTGGAAAACAAAAGCAAGTTTTTAAACATATTCTATACAGATTTCCTTTCCATACTGCCATACTAAAACAGTTAAATCTATATCTTCAATAAACCATTCATTTAATATAAAGAACTATGAAAACTCATCTTGAAATGTTAATTGCTTCCTTAATAGCCGAATTCATCTTGCACTCACCTCAACCAACCTCAGCAACAAGGGAATAAATAGCTTTCAGCTCATGTTGCAACAGAGGGAAAGAGGCACAGCAGTGAGCCCAAGCCCTCCTAAATAAAGGCAAATATTTCTGCCATGCCAAGAAAGGAGAGAGAAAGGGAGGCTTGCCAGAGCTGGTGGGGAGATAACAGTGGGAACTGCTGGTCCATCTGGTTTTCATTCTGCTAACACTCACACTGAACTGTTAAGGAAGGCAGTCCAGGTACACAGATTTGAAGCATGTGGGAGCGCAGACACAGGCACAGAGGAGATGGAGGTGGGTGGAAGAAAGAGTGAGAGAAATCGAACTCCTCTAGCAGTCTGCTGCTTGCAGCGAGCAGGCACAGCCTGTATCCTCCAATTCAGCTGTGGATAACTAAAAGCGATCCTGAGTCTGTAACCAACCACACAGCTCCCGCTCCCCTCCTTCGCTGCATTTCAAAGTTCAGGTCTGATCAGAAATGTGCTCAGATTGGAGGGGGGAGGCATTCCCCAAAAGCTGGCAATGTTTTGTTACTTAAATTGAACATGGTAGTGGGAAATAGTGTGTTGGTTTTGCACTCCAATTTCAGATTGCCATTCTACCGCGATCCAACTGGTTTTTACTCCCTCAAACGGTGTCTGCCACCTGGTTTGCAGCTCGCTGAAATTATCCACAGACTCCTGTACTTCTCATATCAATCTAATGACACTAGGCTTGATTTTCCTAATTACCTTTCTTTGGACCTCTCAGGGGTAAAAAAAACCCTCTACAGGCCACTTACCTTTGCTTAACCTCTCTTTCCCCCTTGCAAAGCCCTAAACCCCGCTCTGCTACTGTGTGGTGGCAGGCAGACAGATTTATCTCTGGTTGCTCATGAGCTCCCTAGCCCTGCCTTCTGTAAGGAGATACAAGGCTCCTTTCAAGCACACCTCAGAATGCTTCTAACTAGGGTACAAGATTATCTTGTCAGAGCAGAGACTCTCCTGGGGGCTGTTGGAGGGAAGAGCTCTTGAAGAAGCCCAATGCAAAACGCAAAACTCTTCCACGTGCTTGGAAGACACCACCACACCGCCCAGGAGAACAGCCTTTATATCCCACTTTTCCACCCTCTTTAATAGCAAAACTCCTGCAGGAGCCGTTCTGCTCTTACTGCTACTATTTACCTGTTTCTTGCCTCTACAGCTGGTTTCCCAGCCTCTGAGGGAGCTATGGGGCTGGGAGCACCTGCCTACAGCGGCTCTGCACTGCACCCACCGCTGTCCCACCACCCACAGCCCCAGAGAACCTCCGCAGCTCTGTTTTTTAAGAGGTAGATCTCTCATGGGATGGAGTGGTTATGGAGCACAAAGCAGAGCCACCACTGATAAAAGCGTTATCAGTTCTTGTGATCTGACCTCCCAAAGCTTGCAGTGTCTGATACTTAGCCTAGAACTCCAGCTTCTACAAATCATTCTTTATTTTTCTAATTAAAAAAAACAAACAAACAAACCCAACAACCAACACTTTTTACTCTAATTGTTGAAAAGCCGCCTGATGATATGAAAGCTAAAGGCAAAATGGTATATAAATCGTATTCACGAGCCAAGTTTCCCCTAAACCATGTTATTCCATGAGGGCTTTTATCTATAAACATTTTTCATACAAACTCTTAGTCGATACTCTGCTGTCCATACATTCAGAGGTGATGAAGGTTTGGGAGGGGAAGAAAGAATCCCTCAAGAGGAAAAACTGTTTTTTACATGTGAAAACCTCCCTGTGTAAGATTTCATTTATATTTGCTCCAGTTTTATAATACAGGAGCATATACATTGAACTTTGCCTGAAATGTGGAAGAACTTTAAGGAAAGCTGTGTCTTAAAATGGCTTAATTTCTTGAATTCAAAAACATTTTTATGCTTTCATATCAAACCAAACTCCGCATTTTCAAAGCTAGTTCTGATTTTTTTTTTTTCCCTGTTGGACTCTGACATTTCAAACAATAATCCTGAATTAGCAGGGACACACCAGAATGTTTCATACAGGCAGTATCCCACAGCATCACCCATTTCAGAGGACAGACTATGTATACAGAGAGAGTAACTTCTTTCAGGTGCAAAGATTTCTTCCACCGAACCCCTCTAAACAGGGACGGACTTCCACTCCTTAGCCCAGTTCGGATCAAATGGGGCTGACACCAGGGGTCCTCCAAACGGGAGGGAAAAGGAGACATCTGCAATTCATTCTGCAGTGTTTGCTGCAATCAATTCAGGATGGAGATAAGATGGTGAAATAGTGGTCTAGTCCTAATCCATACACACAACCCTCTGGTGCAGTGAGAGACTTAGAATAAATTCAGAAAATATGTTTCAAGTATGCAGAGATCTACTGCATTTGCTTTGGATTATAATTTTTTATTTAAAAAAAAACAAACCCAAACATTTCGAAATATACATTCCTGAATCTCTTTTACAGCATAGAGTGAAGAACTATCATTTTACCACAGAAGTATTTTGCTCCATTTTAAATTAAAGAATGCTGTAAAACCAACTTTAAATTATGATACTTCTTCTGTGGATTTCCTGGTTCATGAAACTATACTGTTCTTGTCATTCATTCAGTTTTTATGGTAGGAGTTATTTTTATCACTATATTTAGCTGTTAGGTGAACACTGATATTTACCGTAAGCACAGCCAGCTTCTGAAGACAAACAGGGAAGAGAAAGTAAAATGTGCAGGAGCAGGGGCAAACAGAGATGTGCATGTATTCAAACTGATTTACTTTACTTCCTGTACCCTAAAAGATTTAGTCCATTTTTAAAACAAGGCCGTCTTTCATATATGGCAACATTTCAGCTCATGTGGCACCCTTCCAAGTCTAACGCATCAAGGAAAGCTGATGTATGGAACAAAATATGGAATATATAAATACTTTACTGATACCATTTCAATAGCCAATTCAATGTCAAGCATTTCTAGGAGTGGTGTGTTTTCAATTTCCTTTTTTAAATGAAAAAAAGTATGGTATAATACGCTGTGGCATTTATTTTACTTTTAGTTAGTGCAAACAGTTCCAGATGTATATTCAGGCATGAAAAATTCTTAAAAGACGTTCTATATTGATTGTACAGTACTTACTACTTCTGTGCCAACATGTTTAAAATAAAAATAAAAACTGCCAAATTAAAAGAGCCCATTGTCTTGTTTCCTTTAAACTCACAGAAAGAACAAACCCTGCATATGACACATGGGATTAGAATGTGCCTCCACCACCCAAATTATATTAATTGAGACCTAAATCTGTGGGATTTAATACTGATGATGGTTACCTAGATGGCACTGGACTAATTTTGATTATTTTGAGAGGGATAGCATGGAATTTGCCAGCAGGTAACTACAGGTTGTGAGTCACAGTAGTGACAAAGTAGGAGACAGAAAACCCCAAGTCCACCTAAGCGGATAAATTACATAGCTCTTTCATCCATAATGCTATCACGCTACAGTCAGTAAAGAACCTTCCCTCCCTCGGACCCGGCCAAGCCACGCAGCACTGTTACGAGGCAGTGTTTGTGGAGACCCACAACTCCTGACCCTCAGACCTGCCACTACGCAGAGCAGGACAACATTACAAGGTATCATCTTCCCTGGCTGAAAAGGACTCATTCAAGAATGCATGGTATAAGCCTGATATATATGGTAAAGCCTACCCATCCCAGACACTGCACACCTGGGGAAATCTGGAAGTCCTAAGATGCAGCCATAAAACACAACATTTGGACGACATCGCTGCAGACCCTCTCCCAGCCAAGCATGCCTGGGACTTGTTTGTGACCGGTCGAGTCTTCATTCCATTCGTCTCTTGGCCCTTTTCACTTTTTCTTAATGAATAAACAAGGACCTAAACACAATAGATGTTTTTGTGCTACAAACAGCTGATCGGGCATAATACAGACATAACTTTCTGTCAGCACCAGATGCAGTCATGTTATTGGCCTAGAAATAAAACATCACCCAGTTTCCAGCTCCCCAGTGGAGAACTTTTACTCCCTAGGTGATCTGCAGAAGGGCAGTATCAGAAAGCAGCTCAGACAGTCAGACTCCGTCTTTTGTCACAAAACATTACCCCTGCAAGCTTTATCCACCAGGAATGAGAATGCATGTGGGGCGAGAGATGAACATGCACAGCAAAGTTTTCAGGACGATGTAACGTTTCACTGCCCCTTTAGCATGCCAGGTATGAAGCTCACATACTGAAGACGACCCTTTTGCAAGAGCAGTGTCACAACTTCACTACATGATCTTGGTTCTCCTCTGCTCACAGAGTTGAACATTTCGTATCACCAGCTATTCTGCAGAATAAATGAAAGCACACTCAGTTTACCCATTTCTTCTTACTCAATATGCAGGAGCTAGAATTTCTGCATCCTGGGAGTTTGCTGAAGTTATCTCAGGCCAAGTTATCAGAGCTTTCCTCAGGTGTACTAGAAAATAGCCTTGAGAATAATGCAATCTCCATTCTGTCTCCCAAAAGCTGAATGGGATTTTTGTGCTACTGACGCCCAGTTTTGGTAGGAAGAGTTTGTGGATGATGTAAAGTAGGTGAATGATGGACAATGCTTTGGATCATGTTCTTCATCCATAACACTACCTTGACTGGTCCTACCGTCATGACAACGAACCAAAAACACAGAAGCACTCTCTTTCGTTTCAGTTCTCTAGGGTGAGAGGTTCTGACTGCCCCACGCTCGTGGCTTAGCAGCTGAAGGCCAGATAGTTACAGCAATGCATGAGTTCAGTCTCAGAGTTGAGACAAAAATGTTATGGCTTGGCTTTGCTTGGACATATTATTTTCTCCTGAAAGAAATAAATTTGTCTTACCATGTAATTTCATTTTTAAAGGGAAAAAAAGTAGAAAAATAATCTTCTTCCTCTCATTTAACAATCTGACATGTTTTGGCAGTTTCAAAACTATCATAAATTCACTTTCAGTATTTAATAATTAAAAACTTACTCCTGTCAGAATTGCATCTTTTTTAAAATGCCTTTTTTCTCCTTTCCCTTCCTGGCTTTGCAAATTTTACCATGTAAAATCGCTTGAACGTACAAAGGAATGCAGGGAAGAAGAATACATTCTAAATCTAGATCTACTACCACCATAACGGTTTATGAAATACTTTAGCAAGAACAGACAAGCAAAATAAGGGCCAAATTGTGGCAGCTGCCCTAAGTTTCCATAAGCCCCCAGAAAATAAAGTCTACAAGTTCCCTTGTCATGGCTGAATACATACCCCTTGGCCTGCAACGAAGCCGAAGACAATGCGGATTTATTCTAAATATCCCACCAAGCATCATGAAAATGCCTCTATGCATGCATAACTAATGCAGTTAATAAGCAAATAGTCCCACAATCATTATCGAAATACTACTTTCCTGCTTGCATTGTTTCCTGGATCTTTTCTACTTCGTTTTGTTGACAAGCTACCAAACCAAGAACTGTGTGTTTTAGGTGGTTGTCTTTCACATCACAGGAACTATTATTGCTATTCCAAAACCAGCTCACTGAATGTTGAGGCCTGAGTGAAGTGAAGAAGAGGTGCCCACCGCCTCCAGCATGAAGAACTGAAGAACAATCAGAGCAACTGCTGGCCAAACCTAGTCCCTGGTCTACCCTACAAGTTACGGTGGTGACGACCCCTCCATTAGCAATCATTCCCTTCACTTTCTCCTATATTTAGAGGAACCACCTGGGTGTTTTTGGATGCAGC
This sequence comes from Haliaeetus albicilla, assembly GCF_947461875.1. NCBI lineage: Eukaryota > Metazoa > Chordata > Aves > Accipitriformes > Accipitridae > Haliaeetus > Haliaeetus albicilla. Next base: position 50,361,329 of record NC_091485.1, read on the forward strand.
TTCCCAAAGGCTCCCCGACCAGTAATTCGTTTCCTTTTTGTACCACCTTCTCTAGAAGACCTACCCTTGTCAGGATCACATGTTATTTGACAAACTACAAAAGAAGTTAGACTGATATCTAAGAAACTCAGATGGCATCAGCATCAAATTGGTATTATTTGTATGCGCTTACATACACATCTGCACATAGTACATGGTATTATTTGTATGCTTTTACATACACAACCACACATAGCACACATCCTTCCCACCAGAAAGAAGAACATTTTCTCTCCCAACACCAATTAAAATTTCCAAACTTGCTCTCCAGAAGCATATTTATGTTTTTAATCCAAAGTTTGTATGGTCCTAAATTAACAGTAAGTAAGTTTCTTATGCACAGCTAAAAGTCTGAAGCAAAATAAATATGAACTCCTTTATTTTTAATGCGCTTACACAAAGTGTAAAGCATACCTGTACCCATTTTAGAAAAGTCCTAAGAGAGTACTGATACCAGTATTCCATTATATTTAACTAGAACTGAAGTCTCCAATACAGACTAGATAAAATAACCTAAAATACCTTTAGATTCAGGGCAAATTCAGATATTAAATTACTCTGCCAGCAAAAAAGTTATTACGGCTGTACTTTTATAAGGCATCGCTTATATTTATAAAACATGCCAGAAGTCCTTTAGGCTCAAAAAATATCAAACATGGGTGAAGGAGGTGATATTTTCCACGGTTATACATCTGAAAAGACGACATAGGGCCTAGCGACAAGGTAATGGATATACATCTAGCTTTGCTCAATTGAAACAGTGGAATTCGTCACAGACAAGTCAAGATCCTCTCAGGTGTGGAGTGGTGTTGGCCAGCCTGGGACAGACTGCCCCTCACCTCATGGATCAAGCTCCCCAATCCCCGCTCTGTCAGACTGCGCCATTTTACCCATCCAAGAACCCAATTCCCCCCAATGATATTTCAAGCGATACAAACTCTGCTCTGTTAGGCCAGATGCGCAGGCCTGGGGAGCACGACCCTACCCATCAGACAGAAAGCATGGACAGCCAAATTCCCTCTCCAGCAAGTACCAGTCCACTCTGAGGAGAGCTGCTGATTTCTGCCATTTAACACAGACAGTTAAAATAGCACGCCAGACTCCCCATATAATCAGTGAAAAGAAGGGTTAGAGCCTCTAATTTATTAATTCCTAAGGCTGCTGAGTCAGTGGGTATAAATATTCCCGTGTAGATCTAGGTCCTTTGCCTCATGAGAACCAGAGGCATTCAGGCTGCTCCAGCAGCGTGGCTGCTGTACACGAGATTCGGTGATCCTCAGCTGCCAGGCGTACTAACTCCTTGGTTTCTACTCAGCCAGCGAAGACGGGTGTTAATGCCCCAATCAAAAATGTCTAATGAAACATATTTCCCCCAGAAACCCTCGCTCAGGTACTGCCACAACCAGCGACAGAAAAGTGAAACTATAGGCTTTTCCCCTATCTCAGTATTAGGCACTGACAATCTCCAAGTAGTGCAATTTATTACCCTAATCAGTACTTCGGCGTTTGTGGAAACACACACTCTGGAAGACTATCATTTCACATCATCAGATGATGCCATTAAAGACATCTTGTGTTTACATGACTGACTGTCTAGACAGAGTGTGAGAAAATACTCATTATTAGTTACAAGTCAGCTCCTCCTCGATGCTGCATGTCACACCAACTGTCTTTTATTTTGGGCACTGGATCGCACCTGAAAGCAGCAGTGGGGAGGTGGGAGGGGAAAACAGAGTCTCAGAAACTTCACACGAAATTAAGAACCTCCGTCTCAAATACTTTATTAGATGAGGTCATAGTACTTATTGACAAATAAGCTCACAAGCAAAACAAATGTTACCATTAGCAAAAACAAAAGCATATTTCAAATCGTCTGGCCTAATATCTCACATGCATACCTAAATGTTAATACAAAACGATATAAGCATATAAAGGAAGAGGGAAAGGAAGAAACTTGTGTATGTCATGTAAAACCAGACTAACAAATGTAAAACTAGATTAAACCCCCTTCTGAAGCCAGAGAATTCACACAAATTCACATTGGCACAGAAATCAGGTGATCTCACCCAGGAAGAAAGGTGCTGGGTTGGCCTTGCAAACCCCAACCCCAGAAAAACTCAGCAATATGTGCTTAACTATAGATACTGAAAACAGCTGTAGGTAAACTAATGAGACCATTCACAGGCCATACAACTACATGCAACGTTTCTAGACCTTAAAGCATCACAGCAGTCTTAGTCTTGGACAATAAAACTTAAAACTTCCTTTTTAAAGTATCTTCCCTTTGTTTTGAATTTTAAATATCAGACCTCAACAACAAAAAAAGTCATACAGCTGAAGCCTGAATTGGAAAAAAAATCAGTAATTATTACAGAATCCACAGCAAATATAAGCAAAATATTAAAAACAATTTCAGGTATCATAGCATTGCCATGCTTGACAGTTGTACAAAACGTTCTTCATTTCATGCCCAGTAGATTCAAATTAGATGTATTCTTTTTTTCCCCAACAAATACATACAAAAAGGTTTTTATATCTATAGAAACTCATTTTCATCAAGCCAGCTAAACCCACTACTCCAACACAGCAATTTAATATTGACCTTTGTGGATCAGTGCAGCTTCCACAATCTCCATTTACTTCTACATACGTGCACATATGTGTGCACATGCGTATATGCGCATGTGCACTTATACACATATTTAATCAAGTTTTACTTACTTGATTTTGTATATAAAAAAACTTACTGCGTGGGTTTTTTTTGTTTCTGGTTTTGGTTTTTTTACATTCTGCTTTAGAAAATTGTAAGAAATAGTCTTCAATTACACTGAAGGGAGTGTTAAATGGAGGGGAAACTGCAGGGCGAGAAGTCAGACACCAAAGAGAACCCACTCAATGCTAGAAGTGCAAGAGAAATATTGACAAAGTAAAGAAGTCTGATGCATTTGAACTCTGAATGTTTGATGTGGATGCACTTAACCCTTAGTGATATGGTAAGTTTTCTTGTACATGAAAAGAATCTTACGAAAAGCAGATTTAACTCTCTCCGTGCTATGGAAACACCCTACATTTGGCTTTGAGTCTACCTGGATATATGCATTTTGCTTCACTGAGAACTGGATTAACCAGAAGAGGAGCCATTTTTTGTGAGAAAGGGAAGAATATTCAACAGGAGGGAAGAAACTCCGCGTCGGGGCAGAGGGTGGTCGAGAGGGCAGCGGGGCCAGCCGCTTCCCATGGGCTGACCGGGGCCCCAGGGTGCACCTTCAGCGGCGGCTGGGCACACGCACTGGGGTCTCCGATAAAAGGCTACAGGACGAGAAACACCGGCCGGCTGGGAGCATGCCGAGGGCGCGGAGAACAGTCGCTGGAAATTTTTCCCGGTGACTGCTGACCACGAGAGGGAGCCGATATTGTGCCGCAGCCCAGGGAAGAACTCCCTTTCCCTGCAGAAAAGTCACAAGAAATGACAAGGTACTCGGAAAGTCAAAGGGAGATGCTTTAAGGAAAGTCCCTTCCAGTATCAAAAGTTAACCTCAGCCGTGCGATGTAGGAAGGAAAGCTTATGATACTGTGTATGAGTACATCGTATATACTATTCTGTTTCCACATCACCAAACATAACAACAAGTATTTCACTCTAGATTTTGACTATAAACTTTTCTTCCTCAAAAGAATAACTAGGCAGTACTGGCTGCAACAGAAGACCATTTCCAGTGCCTCCTACTGTCACCTATCTACCCCAGCCAAACAAGTCAGATGTTTCCCGTGCCCGTGCCCCCCCCAAACTTAAACCTCCCCCCACCACCTTGTCCTGGTTGGGAGATGGCTTTCTATATGAAATACTCCAAAAGCGGAACTGCAGCAGGCAGCACATCAGACAGCAGCATGCCTACAATCGCACACTATATGCAGTCACAGGAGCCCAGATCGTGCTCACACAACTACAGCCATGTGATGATACATGAATTTGAAAATACCCCACCAAATTTAACAACATGTCTGTTTTGCACCAAAACACAGAGAACCAAACAAAAATTGGTATTTTCTTCACATCTATAAACAGTCAGAGAGCTCAAATGGCAAGCAGGGCAGAAATAAAGGGAAAAAAAATACTAGGACGGCTCACACGGATCTTTATAAACATCCTTCTGGCACCACATACGTTTAAGAAAGCTAAATCCCAACAGCAGAGACAGTTCAAGAGCATAGAGAGATTGTGACTGCACTGGGATGTCCTGTGAGGATGTGTTTCGTTATGGTCTTCACTTGGAAGAGAAGATGTAAAACACATCAGTAGTTGTCCGGTAGGCTTTAAACTGCTCAGATATGAAGAAATAAAGAACTGCTGAACTGCAACAACTACCCAAGGCAAATTCTGAAATTCTGAAAGGAAAATTTAAAAAAGGGAAAACAGGAGTACCTGGATGAAATACTAAACAGTTAACAAGAATAATTGTCCCCAAATGAGTTCCTATCCATTATCTTTTTCGTAATTATTGCAACAGAGCAAGCAGCTTCAGTAACTGTGCATACAAATGACCTATTAGAAACTTAACAGGTCATTTCCAAAGGTGATTATGAGCCCTGACTTACAGAGCTACTGGGTTTTGCACATAATTCTGTTCAATGCCAACAATCTGCACAAAATTAAGATAAAATGTGTTTCCACAAGACTAAGTGGAAATAAACTTCCAGAAACTAAGACCATCGCTTCAGAAGGTATGAGGTGGTGAACACTGATGAATCAAATGCAGTCATTTTCGTAACTGAAATGCTCAAAAATCTGCTTTTGCCTCTGCTCTGGTGTCAGGAGAATGGAAAGAAAAAGGCAGTAATTATATGTTAGAGCTCTTACAATGCCACATGCTATAATTAAATGATGATGAGTGTAACAGCAAAAAGTCTAAGGTTAGGTAGAAGGGATAAAAAGCATAGTAGGTTATCAGAATGGACATTTGCTATAGATCACTATGAACAGTAGAAACATGTGGGTAGTTAAAGATACCTCAACCAACTCTTTAAAGGAGCTCTTGCAACAAGAGGATGCTCTTCATCACAACGGTCCTTATTGACCCTGTTTCTTAACAGGTGGCTGTTTGCGCTTTCATTGTAAGTGAACATGCAACAGGTTTTGTATTAGAAAATATCAGAAAATTATTCAGAACCAACATTTAAGGAGAGCAATAAAGAACAGGAGCATAGACGTGCAGCTTCCTCAGTTGCTGAGGTTGTTAAGAAACAGTAGGAGACACAGAAACAGATCCTGGCACTCCCACTGTGAATGGCTTGGGCACGTTGTAAAGAAGTTAAATGAGCAAAACCAGAATAGGTTCACTTAAAATGCGCTGGGGAAAAAAGGTAAACGCAAGCATACCAAGCTACACTAACCAGAGGAAACAAAAGAAATACCAGATTTCATTCATATCAAATAGATAAATGAGAAAACAAAACTATAGGAATCTTTAATCTTAATTGAAATTGAACAAAAATTCTGATAACTAACAAATAGCTTGGATATTGGCATAGCTTGGGTTCAAATCTGTCTCAACGGCTGAGAAAGAAATGGGTGAGGGGGGACACCAAACTTGGACAAAACCCCCCTGATCCTGGAAACGTGTGTGTGATTTTTTACAGGAAGGAATGAAACAGAAAATGGTATTCCGATACTGATTGTTATTCCCTCACTTTCCCTTCTAGCACAAAGAGAGAGAAAAGAAGAGGTAAAACAAACACTCCAAGGTACTGTTACACCATTCAGTCAGGCCTGGGATCTCAGGAGCCTTTCAACATACCTTCCTTTCTTCCAGCGACCCCAAACCCTGACAAGAATGGGGACAAGAAACTGTACGACCTTCTTGGTTCTGCAGGGAGCCAGCAGCCTTCTCATTTATTACTCAGCCATGTCTTCTTCTGTTTCTTTTTCTTATTGTTTAAAATAATCTACCTTTCTCTTTTTTTTACCATCTCAAATGTAGACTTTAAACACATGCTCTGCCTCATGTTATGTCATACTGGAACACCTCCTGGAAACACTGAACTTCACTTGTGATTATTTATCTCAAAGCTTTGTTTTCTTTTAAACTGCGTGTATTTCTTTGCACTGTATCTGTGGATAGCTAAACTCCCAAGTCTTCAACCTGCCATCTCAAAGAAGCTGATGCAAAAGAGTCCAAGTAGAGTTTACTGTTGGTCTGTAATGAGAGTAAAATTATAAATCTCTGTATTGAAAGCCAGCTGCTTCATTCTTAACTCTGATCCCCCTCCTTTTCTTTTGCATTCTAGCTAGCATACAGCTGTAATAAATATGGCTCTTCTCACAAGCCGTGCAGATGTTAACAGTTCTGTAGGACATCAAGAAACATTTCAAGAATCTTGTAAGTGCTGACTAAACTTGCTTGAATTACCCACACTACCTCCTCCACATTCCTATTGAGTAACATTAGCCTTACTGAATATATTAAGAAAAAAAGAAAATTAGCATTTAAGCCAAGACATTAATACCTAGGTCTAAACGCACTATCAGTAAACAAGGAATGTTCTTAAGCCATCAGACAACAGATACTCAGATAGTGAACCAAAAGAAGTCAATTTATTCTTTGTCAAGATGACTAATGCATTTTTCATTTCTTATCTATGCAACAGTGGCTAAATGACTGTCTGAAAAATATATATTTATAAGAGGCACGGCTGGATGTATTTGAAAGAATGGATCAGAACTATAGCAAGATCTTTTCTTTTCTAGTAATCAAGTGGATTAATACTAAATTAGAGTGAAGGAGTTCAAAGTGCTACCTAGTACATTTTTATTGAAGCTATATTAGCATGACAGTCATATGCATTAAAGATTAAGCTAAAGCCTCAAACCACGCTCGGTTCTGGGCAGGAGTAAGAGTCCAGCTGTGCAGGTAGAGGACTAGATACCAAATGCATTCATTAAGCGGGTCTGTACTAGAGATACTGTTTTAATATTCTCCCCCCTTCAAGCAGTGTGCTGGTTTTGGCTGGGGTAGTGTTAATTTTCTTCATAGTAGCTAGTATGGGGCTATGTTTTGGGTTTGTGCTGAAAACAGTGTTGATAACACAGGGGTGTTTTAGCTATTGCTGAGCAGTGCTTGCACAGAGCCAAGGCCTTTTCTGCTCCTCACCCCACCCCACCAGCGAGGAGGCTGGGGGGGCACAAGGAGCTGGGGGGGGCACAGCCGGGACAGCTGACCCCAACTGACCACATATGATGTCATGCTCAGCAATAAAACTAGGGGAAAGGTTGGCTGGGGGCGGGGGGGGGGGGGACGACACACGACCTGCTGCTCGGGGACCGGCTGGGCATGGGTCAGTTGGTGGTGAGCAATTCTTTTCATTTGCATCACTTGTCTTTCTTGCATTCTATTTTTCTTTGTTATTTTCCTTTACATTACTTTTATTGTTTTTGTTATTACTATTACTGCTACTATTACTATTTTATTTTATTTCAATTATTAAACTATTCTTATCTGAACGCATGAGTTTTCTCACTTTGAGCCTTCCAATTCTCTTCCCCCCATCCCGCTGTGAGGTGGGGGGGAGCGAGCGAGCGGCTCTGCCGGTGCTCGGCTGCCGGCTGGGGTTAAACCACGACAAGCAGCAAGCTTAGCCTCCTTTATTGGGGTAGGAGTTTCAAAACACGTGAAGGGGTTTAGAAGCACAGTCACCAACAAAGGCAAATGTGACTAGTACTCATGTATTACTCCACACACTTGAAAACCCACATCAAATACCCTACCCTGTGTGTAAACTCCACACTTTCAAAACCTACTGGAAGGAGGGCTGCAGAGCAATTCACAGCACTGAGCCATGAAAAGATCACAATCTTTGACAAATTCAGAAACAAAATGTGCAGTCGAGAGTTTCTACGGCGCATTTTGAGATTGACACTTGACGGGAGACAATCTCAGCAGAGTTTCAAAGAGGACAGGGTAGGGAGAAATAAAATGAACGTATCAGTACATTTCCTGCAAGGGATCGATAAAAAGACCTCGCTCCTACAAGGACTTACATACCTGCTCAACTTCAGATACTTATCCTATTATGGTAGCACACTTGACGTTAAAATCGAGTCTTTGAAGACGCAGGGCCCAAATAATTTACCATGAAATGCGGAGTTCAAGGTTTTGTTTGTTCTTTAGCAATGCAGGAAATATGAAAATAAAGCAGAATTGCAACATGCTTTTTTTTAAACGCTTCATGACACTGCTTTTAGAGTAATGTCATCAAAATGTCATAAAAAGTACATTTAAGCATTTTGAGATAAGCAAAAAGCAACAGACTACAACCTTAAAAAGAAGTTAATGTAATATTAACAGAAGCTATGTAATTAGCTAGTCCAAAACCTCAACCCGTCTTCCTCAAACCAAATAAACTGGAAGGAGAGAGCAGGAAGAAAAGAACTAAAAAAAAAGGGAGAAATATAGAAAGAGAGGGGAAAGAAAACCCACACAAGCCAGAGTCCCTCACTGCTGTTATTCCTCCACGAGCGGAAACGCTCAGTTCAGTCGTGGCTTAGGAGGCATAAACATCATTGAAATTCAAAGGCAGCTCTGAGAAAGAGGACGCCTCAATTGGTATGCAAGTGGTGTTTTCTCGCCCTGAATACATTATGAACTTGCAGCATGCTAATATGCCATGCTATCATAAGCACCAGATGGAACAGTAGGCAGTATATGTCCCATCAAACCTCAGGAAGATGTATTAATGTTCCTGCTCTTTTTTTCCTTCCCTTCCCCTCCCCCTCCCCTAGTACAACCCTTCAGCTGTGTCCCTAGACTGGCACATTTCTTAGCATCAGTCACCTGCTCCTGAAGCACAGTTCTCCAGGGTTGCCTCATCTTCACCAGGTGGTGCCAAGCATCTTTTCAATCTTTTTTATCGCAGAAGGTAAAGGCCACAAGACGTGTCAGGCTGTGCTTACTGAAGGGTACCGAGTACAAAAGATAACATCATGAGATAAATGATAGATGAAGAAAGACTTCGGGTCTAAAGCTAGCACAATTGTTTTAAAATATGTATAAGTAGCGTGGCACAAATTTCACCCTCTACTATCGGCGAATGAAGAATTGGGGGGCAGTGGCGAAGGGCGAGATTTTCTGTGTAACCAAATAAAACAGAGGAAACCGGATTAAAGATCTTTGAACTGAAGTCCTTTTTTCACCACACTGGAAACCTTTTCAGAGTAAATGTACACAATTCAACAGCCATTTACAGGGTAGGGTTTAATTTTAAATCAGAGTATGAAAATGGCACACAGGCAAATCAGTTTACAGGATTTTGATTTTTTTTTTTTTAATTAGAGATATGATATTCTTTGACTTTTGTCACTAACTAATTGCTTGGGCCCGTATGTATAATTCTAAAGAAGCGTAGTATCTCAATGCTGCTTTGCATCATTAATGAATTCAGTCCCAAGCAGGTTTTATAAGACTAAAGAGAAATGTAATCTAGTGTTCTGTATGAAAGCATGTGCGTACACACACAAAAATAAAGCATAGATTTTCTGGTGTCATCTGAATTTTTCCTATCTATTCACAGAAATATGCTTCCTACTGAAACACATAGCTCACAAGAAAATTCTTTTCTCTTTTTTTCCTTCTACTGGGCCCTTTCAAAAGTTAAAATATGGTCCTCAAGACTGAAAATGAAGAGTCTGTGCATTCGAACCACCAGTGAGAAGGTCCTGAGATGGATAAAGAAAAGTACATCAGCTTTTTGCATGTGAAGTTTTAATGTTTGAGTATTTTTAAACACATTTTTCAGAAAGAAATCACATCAGTAAACACTTTGCGAATTTCTGTTATTTTAGAAACCACCTGCTGATTTACAAACAGCTCTCGCTATGCATGTAAATCTAGTATTTTCCTAACAACATTAGCCTTCTCATAAATACAGTCTAATTCTGCAAGATGCTAGGTATTTACAACTCACATGAACTTTTCTGGGAATTAACATTGCTCAAAACCTCAGAAGAGCTAGTTACACAAGTTATCTGTTGCATGTATAAGGATTTTTCCAAGTATTAAAGGTCTGGTCAACAGGGATTTCCCCCCAGTCATCCAACCCTAACTAAAATAAAAAATAATTACCTTTTTCTTTCAAACAAAGCATTTTACGACTGTTGCATCTATTAAGTCCAGACAGACTCTAATGCAAGGATGTCTTAGGGACCGAGTCAGAAATCAGACCAATTTTCTTCCTTTTTCTCTTCCTATTGAATATTGGGGGGCTTGTTTTGTTTCTTAATATATAGCCTTTAAGGGTAATTTGCTAGATTATGATTTGCATTGTGCAAATAAGTCTATTTAAGTCCATTATCCTGCATTATAATGTAATTTCTGACACCTTAACAGCACTCAATTTAATTACAACACACTGAAACAGTACAGCTGACTCCCAAAGGAACCTGTTTGGATCAGAAGATGATGATATATGCTAGCTGCTGATCATCTTTCACCATCAGATCCGCAATCAACTCTTTTAAAAGAACAGTATCAGAACATCTGCATCATCGTATTATTTTGTGGCAAAGAGCCCTCCAAAACCCAGCAACTGCATGCAACAATGTGTGCACATCCCAGACTTGTAAGCAGACATATTTAAAAACCAGCAGCTTTACTGTAATGACCAAAGGAGACAAAAAAAGGCTTTGATTTCGATTCAGCAAGCATCAATTTCTGCAGCAGAATCCCCATTAGGTAATTCATCAAGGCATCTATTCTATATCTAGTGTGGCAAGACAGCAAAAACACTTACAGCCTCCAAAAAGAAAAACACTTCTGACAAAACTATTAAGCATTCCTGGTGATTAAGTAATAGACACTCATTCTTTCAAGACTGTCTTGAACCAGTGCCCCAGACAAAAACCATGCAATCATATTTGCTGGTGTCAGGATGAAATCAAGGCATCATGATTTTCTGTATTCTTTCAAGAAAAAGCAAGTTATTCAGCAGCATCCACAAAGCTCTTTCTGAAAGAATACAGAAGTTAACTTAAGGAGAGAGTATATCATCTCTCTTGTGGCTCTACGGAGGGATGCAGGTCGATACCTGAAATGTTGGTAGTGTTTTTATCTTTGGGGCTTTTACAGACTCTCAAGAACAGTTTGAAGCAAAAGCTTTAAGGCAGCATAAACTAAAGAATTCTGTTTCTGCTGGTCTCTGAAGATTAAATACCACTGCTTTCCTTCCTCAAAATGAAAGGAATTGGAAATTACTACTCTACCAATTGACACGTCAGAGGAAGAAGCCTGGCTGGTCAGCTGAGAAGCAACCATGCAAATCCAGCCTTTATTCCACCAAGACATAGTTGCGCCTATGCAGAGGAGTCTGAAGAGGGCAAAGCAAGACTGTAACACCGGCTCTCCCTCAGACGGCAGAGAATTTGCTATATATGCTCTGAAGGCTCTGCTTTCATACCAAACTCTCGATGAAAGTTTCAGGCGCAGATTCATTTCCTGCACAGCAGCCTTGCTTATTAAATATAGAGGAACCAAATACATGTTTGCTTTTACAACCAGAGAATAATGTAAAGAGATACGTAAGTAAATTAACAAAACAAGATGAGCATTGCTCAAAATACTTTAAAAATTTAACACGAGAGACACAAATAATATTCCCAGAGCAGCCACTGTCTCACTTCTCCTCCATTTGCAAGGGGACAATAAAGTGCTCATGCTGACTATTAGGAATTCAGAAAAGTAAAATATACACTCATTACTGCACAGATCGCCTTTAAAAATTGCAAAAGACTTTGCTTTTGTTTCTGAAGATGTAATGCAGTCTAATGGCGATCTCGGTGTAAAATAATGAAATATTGATCTTAATGAAGTAATTTAAATTACTTCCGAGATCTAATATGAAGGATGTCGACAGAAGTGCTCTCTCTTTCAGGACCCTAGAGTGAGGAGATCCTACAGCACCATGGAAGGATGAATTCAACCAATGATGTGGGCCACTTTAATTCTAGTTTTATCACTCTCCTCCCTCTGCCAGTGGAGAAATGAAAACTAAAACCACCAAGACCAAAGACATGGTAAACTCTGTTGCAAACCAGTTTCCAAGAAGAAAACCAATGACTTTCAAAGCTATTCAATGACAGTGCCATCTGACCTCGCTGGATATCTAATTATACCCTTTCTTTTACAGACATAACCAAAGTTGCCTTAATGAGCATCTTTCAACTTTCTTTATTGTGTCAGTAACTCTCAAAGTCCCTATGGTTCACTCAGTATTTCTCAGTGTGTACTTTCAAAACTGATACAAACCCCGATTCCTTCTCAAAAAGAATAAGGTTATCGCATCTCTGGTTTTTAAAGATCATTTTTGTACACTGTAGTCAAAAATAGTGTACCTCGTACAGTTCCATGCAAAGAAAAGTCGCTACAAGAAAGAGTAATGCTGTCCACAGAAAATGACCTCTTCTAAACTTCAGTTAGCAAACTTTCTTCTAACTACAATACAAGTAAGTGCATGCAAAGCTGGCAGATATAATTACACAATCAACAATTATGTAGTGAAATGGACTGGAAAAATAAAATTAAACCAATAGATGTTAATTTGTATTTGCTAACCACGAATGATGTGGCTGGTGCTCTGCAAGGCACAAAATCCTTAAAAAAAAAAGATTCTCTTAAAAATTCAAGGAATGCTATGGGGATGTCACATATAGGAAAGTCTATGGTGATGGCATTCATTTGGATTATAAAATAGCTACAACGAAAATCCAAGGCTGGGTACACATGCTTGTTACCCTGGCTTAAAAGGGCCACCAGAATACATTTGGAATGCACAGTTTAGAAGCAAGAATCAAATTATGGCTGTATTTTCATATGATACGAGTGCAGACATTTTCCAAACTGTAATCTTGCGGCAGGAAGACTATTTGAGTCATGTGTGTTTGCATGACTCACAAAACACATATTAAGGAGAGATCAGAAAGAAGGAAGGGGAAAGGCCCTGTATCACTAAACCAGGAGATTACTCCTTTAGCAGGATGTGGTTTCAAAACAGGAGCACAATAAGACAGTGAACCCAGCATCGCTAGAAGAATCAGAGAGAAAGGGGGGACTACAAGAATCTGCACTGGAGGGCTCCCAAGGCTTGGAGAAGTGGATTATAAGCACATCAAGAAAATTCCAATAAAGCATTAGAACTGAAAGGGTACCAAGTTAAATTTTAGAGATGCTTTCTGAATGACTTACAGAAGACAGAATAGTGCATTAACCCCCAGAAGAGAAAAGATGTATCAATAAGCTGGAAAGGGCAATGGACTTTGAAAGGTAAAACATATTCCTACTTCTTGAATCACCATTTCAAACTTCGTTGCAGTTAAGCATATGCAAATCCCACTTCCTCAAGTCTCAATTCATTACAGTAAATCCTTTTTTAACCAAGAATGATATAGGCCTGACCCTACACCAGATCTGCATGAACCTGCAGTACGCTTGAAGGGTTATCAAGATACATTCTTCTTACTTCTTATTCCTCAGCCTCTCCTCCAAGAGGTGATCAATACCGATTCCTTTTCTGTTCTATTTCCACATTTCTTTTGGTCTTTGTCAGCTCAGTATTGCCAATATGCAAAAATGCAGCAAAGCTTGTTACAGTCTGCTTCCAAAGGGATATCCATAATGAATGAGAACCATACAAGCAATAGTCCTAATAATTGTGTCCACTGCTGACGGTGTTTCCTTTCGAACTTCAGGAAGATTTCCTGCCACCTTTGACTTACACTTTGTGCCCGTTTAAAAGCATGGTTAAGTTGCAGGCACTGTTCCAGAACATATATCCGCATTAATACTGAAATAGCTGGCTGGATAATTTAAATTAATTCAGATATGTGGGTCCTAGCAGGCAGTTATTCCTCATGAAAATTTCACAAGATTGCCAGGTCCCAAGAGCAAGAAGTAGAAATAAATGCACATGTCATTACGCAACATCATGGAAAATCTCAAGTAAGGCTGTAGCTTCATGCCGTAGGAATTTGGGCAGGAGATTTTTAGATGTTGGATCCATTCTGTGTCTCTTTTGACACTACAGCCTTAAACCAGCTGCAAGAACAATACTACCAGGCGATGTGCTGCAGCACAGGGACAAAACCAAGAGGTCTGTGAACCTCCAGCTGAAGCGGCTCCTCTCAAATCCCAAGGTCTCCAGCAACTTGTCTCAAGTTCTTCTGCAATTAATGCTCACAATGAGGCTACTTCTCCACACTCTGCCTATAACTGGCACTAAAGAACAAATTACTAGTAGGGAAAAAACAGACTCAACAGCACAGAGAAATAAATTCAGCTTTGGTATGTGGAAGCACAGCTTCATGAGCTACCACAGGAAGAAGGTGCAGCCCTTTCAGCCAGCACTGAGCCTGACAATTCTGCTCTTCTACTGGCATGCAAAGGCAAAGTTCATTCTGCAAGCTACAGATCAAGTAATGGTTTCAGATCAATGAATAACTAACTTTAGGTGCCCAGACAACACAAAAGCCAGTGCCAGGGACTACTCTGCTCTCCCCTACAGTGCACAGGGCTGAAGCACCTCAGACTGGGTATCCAAAACAGCTAATGGATCCAGTAGAGCAAAGAATCATCATGCAGGCTGAAGTGACCTCAGGAGATCAGACAGTCCATGCCCTTCTGCCTCAAAACATGGGCAGTTAGTTAGATCAAGTTGCCAGGTGTTTGTCCAATATGGTGTCTTCAATAATGCAAATACCACTACCCCTCTGGACAACGTGTTTCAGTGTCTGACCATCCTTACGGTGAAGAGAATTTTTTTCCTGGTATCTATTTGGGATTTACCATGGTCCATTACTTGTGCCTGTTGCCTCTCATCCTATCACTATGCACCTCTGAGAAGAGTTTGGTTCTATCCATTCTCTCTACACCCTCCCATTAGACAGCTCACAACAGAAAAGATGATACAAAGTTAGTTATATTTACCTAGCAACTGCCTACAGCTCACCAACAGGGAAATACCGGAGACAGGATGCTTTACTCCTGCCTTTGAAGAGCCTCAGTATCTTGGAGACATGGGATCCACAGCACTACTCCCTCCTCCAGAAAAGATCTCCTTATCCTCACCTTCAGAAGATTGGCAAGTAGAACGAGTTTGTGTAAGACACCGCTAGGCAAGATGGAAGAGGTGAGCTTTGATTTTATTCAAGTCCTTTGAGTGGAAGCCTCACTCTGGAAGTGAAAGACATGAATTCAAATCCTCCCTCTGCTTGCTCAATCAAGCTCAGGTCTGTAACGTATTCCCTCAGCAGGGGGAAAGCTACTGCCCAGCAGCAGCTTATTCTGGATGGGAGTAATCTCCATCGCTCTTGTTCTGCCCGAGAACTGAGCAGGAAACATTTCAGGAGGGACCAAGGCCCAAGATCAACGGCAGCCAGGAGGAAGCGGCTCCTGCACTGGTCCTGCTCTTCGTCTGGTGACTCTCACGTACAAGAGGCAGGAGGAACACATGTACATCGCAAAATGCAACGTGGCGCAGAGACGGCTGAGCTCCTGGAGAGTTGAGCCAATGGCTATAGATAGCATGGCACAGCACGGCAAGGACTTCACCAGCTTCACCGAGGAACCGGGTGAACGTAGAGTTAGCATAGTGGGATATTGAATGAAATCAGCCTTGCCAAGCGGGCCAATATGGCTAGACTGTGTCTGTGTACAGGTCAAAATCCAAGCGCTGCTGTGCCCTATGGATTTTCCGATTTAATCTCTACTCGCCTCAAAATCTCTGGCTCTGTGCTCCGTTTTACATCACACACATTTCTGGGAACAAGAAGTAAGCCTGCACTTGTGAAGAGACCAACGTTTCTGAATACGCACTGGGCTTCCTCTGAAATTACCTACCAGATCCAGCTGTGCAAACGACTCAGACACAGAAATGCTTCAACTCCAAAAAGACATAGGTGTGAACTCAGCACTGGCCTGCTTAACCCTATCGATACCGAGACAGATCTTAGCATGCCCGCCCAGAGGCAGCTCGACATGCTTGGGAAACTTTAAAGCTGTAACAGTGATGCATCAGGAATGAGGACAGAGTTGAGGCATGCAATTCTGGATTTGGAAGCCAGCTACTGCTTCAGGTGCAGAAGTCATCTTGTGCACTTAGCTTTAGTCTGTGACCTAGTGGCGAGAAATCAGGCTTCAGCTGATTTTTTGTAGAGTTATCCTTGATGTACACACTTGGAAGAAAAAAGGATGCAGCACACAAACAAGAAAACTGGTACTGGTATATGTACAGGTCCTGAAAAGGACCAGCTATCATGTCTTCTTCTACTCTTAGACGTATCAACTTCTCTATCCGGACTTTTCAAATTGGCATATGACATCATTTTAGAATTTATTTTACCCCAAACTGGTATTCAAGTCCTTTTTTTAAAATTGCATATACACATTGAGTTGCAAGGTATGATGATTATGTCTCAAACATACGAGTGTGGAGTCCAAAATCTTCAAATCAAGACGCAATCAGTGCTAAACACCCTACACACGCCAGGGAAGTACCAGTCCTGAGAAAGTGTTTTGATAGTTCCTTCACAACAAAGGGTCCGAGTGGAAAAGCACTAAAACTTCACAGGGAAAGAGTGTTTGGACGCTGCTTAAAAATATACATATTAATCGCTATTTCTGCAGCATTATCTGCAACCCATGATGTGTTAGTTATTTTCCATGCATACGTAGCAAGATGCAGTTCACAGCCCCATGGGTTGAAAATAACAGCAATAATGTCATGCAGACTTTGGAATATATTACTACCATAAAAGAAGAAACTTTAATACTTTGAAAAGCAAGTCATTACACATCGTCTCCCAAACCCTACAATATGTATCTGAGGAACCTAGTGACCCGCAGTCATCTTAGGGAAAGAGCTTTTTGCTCCTACCCAAATCCTGAAGAAGATAAAGTCATTATGTAGGATGATTGGAATAATGATGCAAGGTTAACACTTGGACTTAAATATTTCCAGACACATTTTCTCCGTTTGGCAGGAAACTTGTTTTGTAAGACACAGAATTGTCCTAATGTAACAGCATAGCAACTGCAACTTAAAACAGAACAAGTCGGTTAATGGACTATTAGGAGACTTTTCCTGTATAACAGCATTTAGACGCATGTATTTAAAAAACAGGTGGATAATCCAAATGTTCAGTTACTAGGACACTAACAGTTATGTCCATGGCAATTTTGTTTCTGTTCTTTAAACAAATCATCACTTGCTAGCACTAATGTTAAAACCAGAAAGCCAGTCTAGTACACAGTGGCTATAAATGCCAAATCAATTTTCAGCAGATAATAAAGTCCATGTTTTACAATCAGCAATGCACTGTTTTACTACCCAAAATGTAAGCTAATAATATATAGCTCTGCTAAATGGAAAATGCAGATATGCTGTTAAGAAACGGGCTGGCTGTGAGATGATGGATCATTTCTGCTGGGACCTTCTTAAAGCTATGTGCAAATGTTTTGAAAATATCACATGATGTGGCCATGTGTTAAAAATTACAGCCAGTTAAGTTCTCTGCTAAGAAAAATATGTGGGCAATTTATGAAATGCACTCCAGGATGGAGATATCTTAAGTAAAACCAGATTTTGAAAACAAACCCATTTTTTTTTGAAACACGAACTTAAAAAAAAAAAAAAAAAAAAGTTGCAGCCACATCTGGAGAGCAGAAGTAAAGAAAGGGTGGTCTGACCTAATACCAGGCCATCTTCTGAAAGAGCAGCATTATTTCTGGGCTACAATGACTGTGATCACTGATTGTCCTTTTAAGGAAACCATGCTGAATACTGCCATGGGCAATAATAAAGCATTTTGTAGGCCAACATCTGTTCTTTGAAAGTACTATAAAATGACTGATAGATTTGTAACGTTTCATAAATAAAGTCCAGAATAAACAATTCTTAAAAAAAAAACAACAACAACAAAAAAAACACCAAAACCAACACACATTCATAGTAATCAGACAAACCAGTGTACAGTATTAGATTTGAACACTGTTCCCCCAGCATCAATTATTTAGAGATAAACACTTCCTAGAGTTCACTACACAGAATGCCAAAATGGTTAACTTGGTTACTGCAAGCTGCATGTTAACGGGATTATCTTTCTAGAGACTTTTCTCAGAGTTGCAGTAGTGCCTTAACAGAGCTCTGAATCGCTTTTACAGCATTTCATTAGCAAGCCTCGCTGCTGTCGCTTTGCCCTGACAGCGAAGCGAGGAGATGAGTGGCCAGTTGCAATTGTAACGGTATGAGCAGTTCGTCTTTGAAGGGCAAATTTAGTTTGTATAAAAGTGTTATCGCTACACATAAACCAGAACCCCTCTTTATTACTTCCTGTTCTTTCCCCAAAAGAAGGACTTCAGATGTCAGAAGCACTGAAGGGATGCTTCTGAAATCAAGACTTCACACATACACAAAAGGCACTGACATAATATCAGATTACATAAAAATACACATCCTTTTAATCTCCTGTACATAATGTGCTTACTTTTAAAATACAAAATCTGCCCCAGATGGCTAATAATGCCCATTTGAAAAAAACGAACACCACAATATTAAAAGGCTAAAATATGCTGTGAACAGATTGAGAGGCAGTTCATCCTAGAGGAGAGTAAAAAAGTGCAGATGGGTGTCAAAAATAGCCAAGTGTCAGATCTGTTCAAGTATCTCCATTCTGGCACATGCTCCCAGTCACAGCTGTTAGTGTATTCTCTGTATCCAAGTGCAAGGTTTTCTAACACTCCGAGCTGACATTAAAACACACTTCTTCCTTGCTACTGCTTTAACAGAATGCTGGAAATTAAAGATTTATTTAATGGTAAAGCTTAACGAGTATTGATAAGGGTATACATACTCTAGTGTAGCGCATGCCATTTTGATTAAAGATGCATGAAATTTTAACCAGCAGGTAGATTAAGTAATTTAAATGCCAAAGGCTTAATAGGTTTTCAAAAACCTCCACTCTAGGCATTCCAACACTGTTTGCCAATAGCCCCAAATAATGCACACAAGGATCAAGACTGATAAGACTGTGTCATTTTAGTACATTTGAATATATTAATAAAACACAGAAACAGTAAACCGCACAAGATGAGTTTCGTAGAAATAAGGGAAACGTCAGCAGATTATGCAAAATGCAGTTTTTCAAATTAAAGAATTCCTGGGGTATTTCTAATGAAGACCACATTCCCAAGAATGTAATGCATGCAAATCAAATTTGACATCTAAAGGGTTAAATTGACCTTTCATAGTCCTCAGTTGTTATCTATGCAAATTAATTTGCCCATATTTCAACCATATAAATCCTCTTAGCCTTGTGCTTTGAGCAAACAGAGCCCACTTTCTTGTTACAACCAGAGGATCAGCAAACATACCAGCAGTAGGGTATGACCGTGTATAAAAATCCTAAAAGGAAAACATTCTTCCAACAACTGGCAATACCTACATGCAACTGTGGTTGCAGCAAACTGGCAGATACTGTTTCAAAACACCATCTGTGAGGTGTACAGACTCTCTGTGATCAAGCGTAGCCTCTTCTGCCTGTCCTACCCAAATAATCCACAAGAACCAGCCAGCTGTAGGATCTCTAGCCCTGTCTTTTTTTATCCAGAGACACAGGCTGCTATAATCAGGCACATGGCTTTCTTCAGTCCTTACCAAAGGGAAAAAACCCAAACAAAACACACCAAATTCAATCCACTCAGTCGTGGTCAAGCATTTCACAAAACCCCTCAGACAAATCACCCTGCGTAGAAGCCCCATTTTCATTGGCAATAACACTTATCAATTAGACAAGCGATCGTAATATCCAAGGATAATATTTTCCTGAGGAAACCAACCTATTAAAATTTCCAGCTCCACAGCAATTCCTCTAGTTCAGCAGATTTTTTTTATTGTTTTATTTTGAATCAACATATTTCAGTCATCTGCCGGGTGACAGTTAAGGACTACGATTTAGGACAACGCTGGAATAATTTGTTTTACAAATCTCCTTCACTTCTCTAACATAAACAGCTTTTCACAGAGATAATTTCAGCTGATGGGTGAACGCTGTGAATGATCTCTACCGATCAAATGTTTGCAGATTCAAGGTACAGCTGACAGTCATGAAAGCCAGCCCGAAGCTGTATTTCTCTTTGCTAAAAATGATCCCCCGTGCAGAGACCTGCACCCACAAAGCCAGTGACTTTCTGCTATTTCTATCCCTTTTCATTGAAACATCCAGTACTGCTCTAAGTATCATCTCTGGCAGTTCCCTCGCACAAATTCCCCTCCCCCAAACATATACACAACAGAATTAGCATCCACGATCGCTCCGTACCCGTATCAGCTTGCAAATCACCCTCTATCTTAAAGAGAAGGAAAAAAAAAAAGAGAACAGAAAAAAAATACTATCAAAAAACAATTAGCGTTTCCTCATTTAAAACCGAAAGAGCTGCAATAATTTCAACTCACCAGGCATCCTTGGATAAAATATACCACACTGTAAATGGCTCTCTCCTAAAAGCAAGCTTATTTAGGGCTCAGTGCCTCCTGTTCTGGAATGAACAGAGAGAAGCGAGGAGGGCCATCAGAACTGGCTGTGGCAGCGTAGCTGGAGGCAGGATGCTGGGCGCGTGCGTTTGCCAGGCAAAGACAGATGGAGAGCTGACACTCTGTATTGCACTTGGAGCAGAAATGTGAATGATGACAGGAGCACATGTGGCCTTGAACCCAGCCCTGTCTCTTCAGGCAGAACAATGACAGGGATGTGTGTGCAAATTATCACAACCCCGGCTCCCCTCAGCTGACTCCTTTTACTCTACCTTTCACACCAAGTTCCAGATGACCAAAGAATAGAAAGTAAAATGCAAAGTGATAAGCCAAACACTGAATTATTCATTTTTTTCCTTAAAAGTTAACCCTTCCTTCTGCTGACAACAATTAAAGAAAAAAGCATCGCTTTGAATCAGCTGTCTTCCAAAAGCGGAAACAAATTCATTCTTCATTTTAACAGTCATCATTTTGCACTCCATAGGACTACGTTTGTTTATTTAGCTGGAAATTCAAAACGTGCACGAGGATATACGAGAGACTCCCCCCTCCTCTTCCTCCCCTCCCCACACTTCTGTCATTATTATGCTGGTTTACTATAGTGAATGGAGTATCAAAATCACTGCCTTTCTCAGATTCTCAGTAGTATGTGTAAAATAGAACACTCTTAGAAAGCAGACCACTTTTATTTTACTATAGTGCTTTTAACCCCCTGGGATTCCTGCATTGATATGTTCCAAACATTTGCAGCTTACTCTCCTTTACCTTCCATGGTGATCCATGGGGGATGAAAACAAAATCTTCCCTGTAAAGCTTTTTCAAAAGCTAAACAATCATGTCCTCCCAATTTCTGATTTTGCACACCCCTTAAATGTTTATCCTCACATGAATAACGTATGCCTGGCTAGGTTCAATGCACTCTTCCTTATTAAGCTTTAATGGACACCATGATACATAAAACTACAAGTCTTTGTTATAGTGCTTTATCTAAAGCTGGCTATTTTCTTCTCAGCAGTCCCTCTTTAGTCCTTTGTAAAACATCTTTGCCTCTTAAGAGAAACATACGCCTGACTCGCATGCCTTCTGTAGCACGTATAGCCTTGCACAAAATTCCAGGCACAAGGAAAAATATCTTCTTTTTCGAAACTCTCCTCCCATTTAGCACTTGCAAAAGCTTCTCCCTTTAGTAACATGTATTTCTCCAGCAATTAGCGCGTAGGTCCTGGTTCTGACTTTGCCTTTGCAGTATACATTTAAACCCATATCGAAAGGCAGCGATTCTCAGCCACATCTTCAGGAGCTGCATTCTTACCAGTGTAAGACTCATCCTTTTGTACTTATTTATGCTTCCTCCTGATTTTGCGTTATGCCATCTTCTGCCTCTACTACGCAGAAACGACTCTGCTTTCAGGCCTTCCTCTTCCTTCCTTTAGCTGCCACAGAGCCTGATAAAGATCTATTTAGGAAAAGGACACACGTGTAAAATTAAGCAAAAAATAACAACCCTTCCAATATCCGGACTGAACTCGTGAATATATCTCACTTAAAGCAAATGAGTCACTTCTGAATTTACTGATATTTCCACAATAACTTTTTAATGCTATCTAAGTGCCACCCTTAAGCTTCACTGAAATAGGAGAGAGACTCCAAACACAGGACTGGCAAATGCAAGGCAATCAAAGCAGCAAAGGAGCAGCTCCCCTCGCCCCAGTAAACAGCCCAGCACTAACAATCTACCGCGTCTGCAACTTGAGGCGGGTCTTTTCTTCATCTTCATCAGCTAGCTACTGTAATGAAGTTCTCTATAATGGGTTTTTGAGTGTCAGAGGGCCCCAGAGAAACACCGAAACATGAAAATGTTTTCGTGACAGACTGCTTTCATGAAGGGGGCAAAAACAGAGAGGAGAAAGGGAGAGAAGCAAGGGAAAGGAAGACGAGCAAAGTCTGTGCCACCGAGGCCTTTGAAGAATTTACCGTTCTTTTTGTTTTATTATCTGATGCGCTATTTAAAACCAGTCAGTTAGTACCTTATTTGCTGTGTTGTTTTCCTTTTTTAATGCTGTACTCTACATAAAAGGAAAAACATTTTCACAGTTGGAAATGCAACCTTTCATCAACATAGATGCAGCCTGAATCAGCTTCAGAGTAGAAAGTAACGTGTCAAAGGTATGACGCATTTTAATAAAACCGAACAATATTCACTCTTAAAAGAAGGTCTTAATATCAGTACATTGTAAATCCACAGACCACAGCTCACAAAATTGAACTTCCATATGCTGTGTGATTATGCATCTTCTTTCTGTGTGTAAAAAGCCTTTTTAAGCTGTTATCTGACTACAGTAATTGCCATTTAAATTGATCCACGTCAACAAAACCTGGATCCCTGGAGATTCTCACCTAGAAGTCTGCTCATGGAAGGGGCTAACAGAATGCCTGTGCATCTGAGACTACTTCAGCATTTTCTCAAGCAGCCAGCTGCATGAATAGTTTTTCCCTCTCATTATTTAATACACTGAGGCAGGCTGCAACCCATTTGGCAGTCCTCCCTGAATAAATATCTGTGGATATTTATTCGCTTTCCCCACCCCACCCCACCCCCATTTTTAATGCGGTCACTTAAAGCTTGCCCTAACAGTTTTTGCACCAGGTCTGAAACTTTAGCAGGCCAAGCAGAGGTGGACAGCCCATTCTGTAAAACGGTTTTATTCTCCACTAAGGAAAGGCAGTGGTTTTAACACAGGAGTAGTTCTGCTCTATCACAAGAGTCGGTATTATGTGTAATACCAGAATTAAAGGGATACAAAGAGAGTGAAAAATCCAGAAGATAATCTTCAGCCAGTTTCTTTATGGTGCACATTATGCTACACCTTCCTGGGTGGGAATCAGCTCCTTCTTTGACAATCATTCAGAAAACTTTACAAGATAATTTTAAATAATCCTCTGCAACTCTTAATGTTGAAAATGGGTAAAGAAGGCAAAACAGTCTCCATATTTGAAGGGGGAAAAAGAAGACTTTTATGCGGTGGATGATATAAGGTCGCTAAGACATGGATCTGATGGGAAAGAGAAATTCCAAGTGATCACCATTTAAAAAGTACAGCGATTGCCTTTTGCGCAAACCTAGCTTAATAACAGGGACTGGAAGTCCACTGAAACGCATCTGTAGTTAATGAAAGCTCTCTATTAACAGTGAAGGAAGAATTTAACTCAAAGCTTTTCTGTAGGACTTCTCAACTTCCCACTCTACTTACAGCAGACTGTTGTGATACATTGTGACTTCACACAGTGGGTATTAAGTGAGTTAATTCAAAGGAGCTGAAACCTCATTGATCCTAATTGAAAGCAATACACCCAACCAAATAGTTTTCTACCCCATCTGCTCTGGCCTGCCACCAGCTATTCAATACAAGAGAATTAATAGTTTCAGATATTCTAACAGACCCAATAAAAGCACTCATTTAAGCAGGACTGCATTAACAAAGTGAAAAACCAAGGGCAAAATGGGTTCAAATGGAGCATTTTACTCCTAGTTGGCTTTAACAAAGCTGAATAATGCTTATTCTGACTTTTTATGTGCAAGACTTGATAAACTGAATGAGAAGGCACTCAATGATCAGTCAACGAGCATTGATGAATGGTCATTAGGACCCCCCCAATCTCAGGGAAGGCCATTCCACAAAGTGGCACACCAGCTTGAAAGGGCGGACTCACTAATGTCCAGATTTCCCCGCTTGCTTGTTCCACTTTCACTTTCAGACCACTGGCCACCAAATGAGGCTGACATATTGGAAAATAATCTTTTATGGGCGAGTGGCAAATAAAAATGGAGGCATTAGCTGGGCTTTCAAATTCAAATCTGCTAGTTTTGTCAGCCCCCAAACGTTTTGATTTTCCACCCAGCTGGAAGCTATTAGTGTGTTCTTAAGGCATCCCACTGACAGGGCAAACCCACCTAATGTGTGAGCTGTAGAGCTGATGGGGGGACGGGGGACAACCACTTCTGGATGCTTTCTTAACTTTATTTGGTTGATTGTCCAACCGAAGTACGGTAAAGGCAACAACTTCAGGAGAAGGCCACTAATTTCTTGCTGCCCAGTATCTCCTACGGCCTGGTACAACAGCAGTCCACCTAGGACTGTAATGGGTACCCTCAGTGTGACTTTTTCCATGCCATGGTACCTAGCCTCCCTTGTTTTTACTGCCCTACCACAAAAGAGCTCAAGCTAGTCAAGAAAGGCATTTTTTAATAAACTTTTAATTCTTTGCTTGGAAACAGGATTAAAATATTCCAATAAGATAGGTGCTTATCTGTGAACAGTAGCTCTTAATGCATGCAACACAAAACATTTGCCAGATAACACTAAACATTTCCCTAAGCATTTCCTTATTGGCAAGGCTTTCTGGACTTCTGAAAAAAGACAAATGGGACCTTTAAAACATACATAGCTCTGTGAAACACAGACTAATTGAGATTACCTACACAAATATTCAATAGTTGAAAGCAGAGTCACCAAGCTGGGAAGAAAATATTCTTGGTTCTCTAAGAGGAACTGTTCGTCATGTTACCTCTAGTACTGGATTAAATTCATTGGAGGTGAGAAGGCATTCATCTCTTTTTTCAAGTTTTAAGTCATACTATTTCAACAGGATAATCAGAAATTAGTCCTCTAAAGAGGCTTTCAAATCATCTGTTAAGAAAAGGCAACCTTGGCAGTGGGTCAGACTTAGCAACCTAGATTGCCTATTGCTTTTTGATCAAAAAAGAACCAAAAAAATTCATTCTTGTTGAACACTGCCAGAAATCCCAGTGGCATTTCAGGTGTATTTCAGGTTTTAAAATAATGAAAACATACATAAAGCCCTAATCGTAGAAGAATAGTTCCACCAAAATTAATTGACTCAGAATGGGAGGGCCAACACAGGCTTCAGGTCTTAAAGAACGCATGCTCTTTTGCTCAATACATACGTTTTAGTAAGAACACTCACGTGGACAAACTCACATATATGTACCTGTCTTGGTGTCTACTTCTTTCACTTGATCTGGGCTAAATCAAGTCTTGTCTTGCCTTTTTATTAAATACAGTATTTTCTATAATGTGGGTAAAGTAAATTAGAATTGACTGTTAATTTCTATCATTATTTGGATTCAAAGGAAATTACCACACCATCTGAGCACAGACATCACTGAAGCACTTTAGAAAATTTGATATTGATTTGATATTATTTCTGAAAGGACACAAGAAAATACCAAAGATGCCGTCTCACCGACAGGAGAAAGAACACATTTAGTGCGACCTGGAGAAGCCTGGATGAGAATATCTGGTCCTGCTGAACTAGGGTCATATTTTGAGATTCAAAAAGGGGAGGGAAAAAAAAAAAGGAGAAGAAAAAAAAGGCTTCAAGCTATCAGTTGCTTTTTGACTTGAAGCTCAGGGTGTTTGCTCTTTTAACATGGGTAGGGAAACTCCTCCTGCTGTAGTGTATTAACCCCTAGTTTTGACCTCTAATCAATGTCTTTTCAATGCATAGGATTTTCATAATAAAGATAATGTGAGAGCATATTTGTGTGAAAGCGCATCTACCACTAGCCATAAATTCGAGCCTTGCATTTTTCTTTGTAACATGTCAATATTTGTGACACTAACTAAACATATTTTATTCATTTGACAAGGACTGTTACATTATATTGAAAACTTTTGTTTCAATGTCACCACCTCCCCATTTTGACTGATGGCGAGTTAGTTTTGTTAAAACGCAAGGGGTGATAGCGTATGCTCCAGTGAACTTTCCCTCCTCTCAGCACCAGAGACAAAAACCTGCAGCTCTGCTCTGTGCTGGCAGCCATCTGGCCAGCTTTCTCTCAATGCCTGCCCCACACCACACTGCAGGCAAAATTTCAGGGCTCTAGAGCTCTGTGGAGCTATTCATGACATACCAATTTCACATTTTCTGCTTGTACGCTTGCAACAATAAATGCTAATGAGGACTATGAATGACATTTTTAAAGACAATAAAAAGGTCTCCAAATCCCTTGCATATGGAGACACTATTTTCTAAACTTCACCTTCTGTTAGGGAGCCATTACACTCTAAAGGAAAAAAATAACCTAAGGAGAACAATGAGATGATCAAAGCATAACCGAGTCCTTACGAATTCCAAAGAAAACAATGTTTGCAAAGCTAGCTTAATGACAGACAGATTTTATGCCGATGTACAGCAGTAACACTTCAGTGCAGGAACTTTCTTTTTCAATAGCAGTTACTTCTCATCAGGGGGGGCTCACAAATTGGGGGGGAAGCCACAGCAAATCCTCGCTTTCACTGATCACGTATAACCCCACAAGCCATAGATTTGGACTTTTTAATTACTAATCTCTAGATGAGTCCAAGAGTAAACAGTTATCTTTAATTGATTTGGAATGCCATGCTTTCATAGAGATTATTGTACTGACCAAGAGAAATAACAAATTTTAATGTTTTCTTCCCCCAAATCTGCCTTTTGCAATGTTACTGCTACTCTGGGAAAAAAAAGTTGTCTTCACTCTTGGTACTGTGTTTTACACTTAATTAAAGACAGCTTCCCCTTATTAGCAAGGATTAAAAACACTTTCAGGAAAATCCACCAGGTGGAGCAAATACACAGCAATACAAAACATCTATTTATGCTCATACTGCCATTTTCAACAGGGAAAAAATGTTTTATATGGAAATATTCTTACCTCTTGACCTCTCTTCTTCACCCTTTTGTCATATATTGATCAATTTGTACTTAGTTACCACGTTTATAATGGTACCAAAGCTTTGTTCAAAGGGGCCTTCGTACAAAGCTATTGCTCCTGATAAGTTTCAATATGAATTTGCAAACCACAACAGTCATCAGATATATAAGAGAAATTAAAGAATAGTATTATTCAACATACATATATGTGTCTATATTCAAGAATACAAGGATAATGTTGTGCCTGTAAAACAAACTAACAAGCGTTCAGAAAATAAAGCTTAGTCTTACATCAGGCAGCAAAATCTTTACGTAGGCCTCCACTATAATGGGCTGGAAACCTGGCCATTCTGCATGTCTTGTTATGTGTTTATACACATAGTAGTGCCAGTAACATCACAGCAGTGCCATTGTACAGTCTGTTGGTGTTAACCATTATTTTAGTACGACATCCGTCAACTACTAAGTATTTTCAAGAGTGCAGTGAATAAGGGCTATAAATAAATATTTAAGCATATCTAGGACAGCTAAGCATTATTTCCCCATTTAAATTATTTGCTTTCCAGAGCCAGGTGAGAAAGCCACTTCCTCATCAAATATTTTAACTCTCATCTTAACTCTCCCTGATGAATGAGAAGGTCTAATGGCATAAAGGCAGGGGGGCACCTTTTAACATGACGAGAACTAAGTCCTAACAGAAAAGTGGTTATGGATGAGTCTTCTCACAGTTATAATAGGACAACCCACTGGCAGACCCTGTAATTGCTAAAATGGCAAAGCAGTATTACCAAGTGAATGGCTCTAATGCAGTTCAGCATCTCGAAACATGGCAGAATCAGTACACAGACTCATTCAACCCTAGATGATGGAAAAACATTATCATTTGTGAGTGACAAAGGGAAGGTACTGATTTTAGTCAAAGAAATCTTTTTCTTTCCATTGTTTCCTTAGTTACACCTTCCACCACATTTTTTCTCTTACTTTTCTGTTCAGTGCCCTCTGTCTTCTCTCTGCCATCACACCTAACCCTGTGTTCTTGATTCTGGGGCCACCTCCTCACCCTCCTACACACCTCCCTTCTCCCATCGACTACATGACTTGTCTCTGCTCCCTGCTGCCTTGGGCATTCATCTTCTCCTGCCTCTGCTAGCCCTGAAAGCTAGAAGTTGTTCCAGAATTTGAAGCTGTGAGTACTACCATAAAATATTACCCACAATTAACACATAAATGAAAGACCAACAACCGGCACTCTAACATGGAGGGACAAACACTGTGCCAGTTAGGTTTCCAGTACAAAACTGAGCCAGAATGGGATCTGCTTGATGTGCAATCAGAGAAGCACACCATGCTCCCTGGAAGCACAATGTGTTGACATAAGCTTTGTGCTTTTAG
Source organism: Haliaeetus albicilla (assembly GCF_947461875.1). Taxonomy (NCBI): domain Eukaryota; kingdom Metazoa; phylum Chordata; class Aves; order Accipitriformes; family Accipitridae; genus Haliaeetus; species Haliaeetus albicilla. Next base: position 50,390,045 of record NC_091485.1, read on the forward strand.
TCCGACCCAGACAAATCCCATCATAGCTAAGGAAAATTAACATACAAAATCTTTGTTTCTTTAGGAGCGGGGAGGAGCCTTGAGGAACACAGGTCTTTAAATATCATTTCATTTTATCTAATTGTGTTGTACTCCACATGGTGCTTTGTTGTAGCCATTCAGAAGAAAAGCAGGAGAAGAATGCAGAGGTGATTATGAAGTGGAATTTCGTACCAAGAGCAAATTACACCACTTCACACCAGGAGAACATCTGCAAAGAGCAGCAGTAAACGTTTGGGCACAATGCAAGGTGCCAGTTTTGATAAAGCCCAAACCAGCTTGGGAACCGTTATCCGTGAGAACTTTCCTTAAGCAAGATTGTCACAGCAGAGACTTGCGGAGATGCCCAAGATAAATATTCTTTCAAACAGGATGCTGATTTAAAACCATTATCTCTGAGGGATTTTTGAGGTGGCAACCATGGATTAAAGGCTATCATTTTCTGCCATTTTCAAAGAGGAGCTAGATACCCGCTGAGTGGGAGGAAAGACAGTGTGGTTATTGTCGTCACCATGCCTTCATGGAGAACTTTCTTTTACTATGCTGCTGGTTGAGGTGGGCAATGGTTGGCTAAAGGTCATGTACAGTTCATTAGATTATGAACTCTGCAAAAAACATAAAGGCATGTAGAACACTGGAAGGAGGGACATGACTTACAGGACTTGTAAAGGTTTAACTCACTAATAGCAGTCTCACACAGACACATTATTTCCTTTGTATGTACAAACCCTATAGGAACATGACACTGACCACAATGCATAAACCGTCTTTTTTTCATCCTGTATATACAATCACTGCTTATTTAAACTACGGCTTCTTTACAGTACAACAGGATAAAGAGATTTAAAACTACATGTCTAAGTAATTCACTTTTACTTAAAGGCACCTTTACACCAGAGTAGCCTAAGGAGCTCCTAATGAAGAAGGGGGCCTGATTCTAAAGGTGAAGGATTATGTACATATTTAAGAGTTTATTAGATCACAATTATCAATCTGATATACTGTAACAGCTCTTTTGTTGCACCATCCTCTGCAAATCCTTCTTATATGGAGGATTAGCGGCACAATAGATCATAATGACTCTGTTGGTCCCACTGCACTATCGCTGACTCCCAGCTGCTTATGCCCACTGTAGGCTACCTTCTCTTACTAACGGGTCCCCAGAACTCACACCTGGCAATGTCTGCATGCAAGAAGAAAAATATTAAATCTGTATTAAAAAATCCTAATGAAATATTAGCAGGGAAAATATAAGTTACTGCTCAAAGGATTTTGCTCTCACCTACAAAGTACCCAAAATCATTAGCATGTGGAAATGTCCTCCAAGACTACAGGCATAACTCTACAGACTGGACCGAAAGCCTCCAGCATAGAAGAAAACAAAACCTTAGTTAACTTTCAGCTCTCCCTTCTCCAATCCTACAACCACAAATATCTTTCTTGGACCAGCTTCTGCCCACAAGAATAAAAGGCATTAGTCCCATGCTACACTGATTTTTGCTGCAAAGCCATATTAATTACGTTCCCTCCCTCTACTACTTGTACCTTGTGATCTTAAGTTCTGCCAGTACAACCATGAACAGCACTGTGCTATAAATTAGAGTATTAAAATCATCCAAAGAAGAGTAATATTCTTCATTTATCACTCAAACAATAAGTCATACTTTAATTCTTTACAAACTTTTAAAAAAAAATTCAAGACCTTTACCTAAATTAACATTTCAGTCTCTTTCAGCTATGATCTTTAGTTTTACATCCTGTTGAACACTTTCCAACTACAGGCTAAAACCTGACCGGTGAATAGAGCCCTGCCTCGTGCACCCGCACCTTCAGCCTGTTGAGTGACCTCAACAAACAGCAGCTACAAGGGGCAAGGACTATAACTGACCCTATCCCAGTGTTCTAAAATTGAACACCAAGCTGGACATCTAAGAAAATCACATGAATAATGAGAATGGAAGCGTTGATAGCTGCCACCACTGTTTTAATGGGCCATGCCAGAACAAACACTGAGTTGGTTTGAATCCATGGGATGAATAAAAAGAATGTTGCCAAGAACGCTGAAAACAAAAAACTTAAAATGCCAAGAATGATGATTACGTTAATGATCACTACAAAAACAATTAACATTTTCGACAGTTTATTTGCTGCATAGCACAAACGCCACCTGAAAGAATTTGCTCCTCAGAAGATTTTACCTCTGAAAATAAAAGAGGTCGAGCAAGGGGAGCAAGAACAAAGTAAAAGGGGAAAGCTGCAAATTCAGAAGCGAAAGGGTTAACATGTTTTGTTTCAGTCGGTATTCTACCAATGCCAGAATTACAAGGGAAAGACTAAAAAGAGCCAATTTTTTTTTATTATTCTTTAAAAGAAAAAATCAGGCCTATCTGTCACAGGGCTGTCCGGGCTGGAAGAACCGGCAGGAACCTCAAATTCCTGACCAAACCCTCTTCCACACAATGCCTCCTGAATGGAAGGAACCCAGGCCCGGCAGAGATAGCCCGCTGTCAGGAACCAGCCCTGACGTTTGCGGACAGACGGGGCTGGCCTCGCAGGATGTCAGAGCAGCAAACTGCTGTTCGAGATACTGGGTTTTCACACACTCCCAGTCTGGATGTTTTGCTCTTCAGGTAATTAAACAAGGAAACGGGGCTGATGTGTACGAGTCTGACCCCTGCGCCGCGGCTCCGCAGTTCTGCATATCAACTTCCGCACGAACCGCCCGGAGCATCAACAGTCTTCGACTCCCGCTCGCCGCCTCTCCTGCTCCCGACACCAAGCTCTAAAACAAATCCTCCTGGAAATATCTGCTGCTGCCTAGTCCTTTTTTTTTTTCCCTCCCTATTTAAGAAGGGCAAAATTACTTGCTCTGTTCCACATGCCTTGCTGCTTTCTCATAAAAAGAAGGAAAAAAGGAAAGAAGTGGGTACTTTTGGGTAGCTGTTCTTCAGCCAGCCATTCAAAATATTAAACATCTGGGGGAGGGGAAGAACAGACAGAAAGATGAGGCAAGGGATTCCCAAATTAACTCTTACTTTAAGGTCATCACTCAAAATGAAAAAGATCCTGAAAAGTATTTCCGATTCGTCCAACCAATTGCCAGACATTCACTTAATTCGAACAAAAATTATTCTGATTTAAACATTATTGAAGAGCCTTTGTCTTACAAGACGACATAAATCATAGAACCAGGCATTAGAAAAACAGACCAGTGTTTTCTCTCTCTTTTCCCCCAAATTTAAGAAACGGGAAAAGGCAGGTGTTACCACCTATACTTGGTGAAAACCCTACACAGGCTGCTCTATGACTGACCTAGTTTCTATGCTCTTTAAAGGCTATTTAAACAAAAATGATTTTTTAAAAAGGTAACACATTCCTACTTCTTTCTGAAAAATCCACAGAATAGAATATTGACTGAAAAGAGAAGAGCCCAGAAGAAAGAGGAGTACAAAAGCATGCCTGCTTGTCTGTGTTCAACACAAAGAACATTAAATGAAAACAACTGGCACGCTGCCAAATTCCTATACAGGCAAAGAGATTCAAATAAATTGATTTCACGCATCACACTGACCTGGGATCAGTGAGCAGTGGTACAATACACTCGCTGCTCCATGTGGGGCAAAGCCCATTAACGTTATCAGAGCCACAGTAGATTACAAAGGGGGGCGGGGGGGTGTCACGGAGAAAGAACCCAAACTCTGCAAACTCAGGGGGGAAAAATCACTTTGGAAAAGGAACTTCAGCTTCAGACCGAGTGCTTGGTTTCAGTTTACTAATAAATATATCATATTGTGAGAGCTCATCCTCTGCTCACCTCAAAGGTTTCAAAGATCATATTTTCAAATTAAAATAAATACTAATGCCACACACACTCCCCTTACATTCTACTTTTAACACTGTTGTTCTCAAACGCAGTTATTCTCTGTAAATTTCCTCCCTTCTCCATCCGCCAGCATTTTATATAGATTATGGGTTATTTTCTTTGTACTTCAGAAGCTGGATTCCTGCCCAGGATACTCTTACTGGCTCAGAAAGTAAGCTGGAGAAACCGGCCACCGCTCTCAACTGGTCCAAATCAACCTGACCTACAGAGAAAAACACCTTATTTGCAAGGCAGCAGTGAGCAGGGCCCCGGTTCCCTTTGCAGAGTCACCCAGGCATGCTCCCTCATCACAAGGCATTCTCTCCAAACCAGCGTATTTTGAATTTCACTTTCTTACGATGTGTGAAGTAACCCGTGTGTGCTGTGGAGTCTCTTCTTGTCATTCCGGCTTTGTTTTTCATTAAGATCTCTCACATCCCAATCAAGAGCAACGCCAGCAAGCCACAGGTGTGCGCCACATGAACAGATGAAAATCTGATTGTGAGCTGTGTAATAACAATTCACTGTCTACAATACACTCATCCTCTTTTGCATCTGTTATATGTTGGGGGGGGGGGTGTATTATTTCCATTGTACTCTTTAAGATACATAGGTGAGCAAACAATTGTTTTGAAGATAAAAAAAAGGAAACCAAGAAAAGACAAGTTTGCAATAGCAAAACAAAGATGAGGATGCTTGAAAGGGATCACATCAGCATAGGCAGTCTAAAGCTACAAGAGGCTGTTGCTTCAAGGAGGCAATAGATTCAAACACCTTTTATTTTGCCTTTTATTCCATTCTGGTTTCAAATAGTGAGTCAAATCTTCTTGGGCACAGCAAAGTCCATATTAAGTAAGCTCCAAGAGTGTTGGCCTCATCTCTAATCACTCATCCAAACTTCATTGTGGAGCTTCTTGGCCATTTAAGACTAAAATTTTCAAACGTGTGACACAAACATACACATCCAGATGTAGGTACCTTATCCAGTCACCTCATTTCAAGTAAATGTCAAAGTGGGAATGCCCAAAGAACTAACAGCTGCTAACCACCACTGATCACTCTCTTTTATAAAGAGCTACAAAGCAGTTTTGGATTATCTTCATGGCCAAGGTGAAAAATATACAATATTGTTAACCCTGTAGCTTGTGCTATAGAGAGGATGTGTTTGTTTTGGTATAAGGCTACACTGATAGAACTGCACAAGAAAGGGAATATTTAGTACACAGCAACTTCGCAATGGCAGGGATGTGCCTGCACCCAGGTGACACAGGCAGCCTGACCTGCCCGACAGTTAACGAGACGGATAATGTGCTGTTCCCTCCCATTTATGAATATTTCAGTAGTACAACCAGATCATTTAGACTTACAAAGATGAAGTGAATTTTAGTCGTATTAATTCCCTCTTTCTATAAAATAAATAGTATTAGAAAACATGCCTTTCTCCTAAGTTGTAGCAAATTTCCATTATCTTGCACGTGCTCTGACAGCAATAAACCACAATAAGCTTCCCATTAGTATGCCAGCACTGCATGCTTCAGGCATGAAATCCTTACTTTCACATTTATTTATTTTTAGAATCCTTTATGAAGACCCATACGGCAAAAGAAACCAACCAACGACCACCTGTATGGGGTACACTTGCACTTTGAAAAATAGACTATAGATAGAAAAAAGAGAACTAGTCAGGAGCTATACACTGCTAAATTAGCAAAATAAAAATGCAAGAAGAAAACCTGCTAAGATTATTCATTCTTTTCCAACGCTGCCTCTGTACAGGAAGGTCCCAGAGAAGCATTTACTTGTTTTAAACTGAGCTAGGAACTCGAATTAGAATGCAAAATTCATTTTTAATAGGATTTAATTTTTAAAAAGTATGTTCACACTAGTGCAAAAAACCTCAGCCCCAGCCCCTCCCCTTGCCATGACATGATGTGCAGAGCATCCTGCTGCCTCTCTCAGATGTGCTCCATCTCCTTTCCACACCCCGCAGACAGAGCAGCGTGGGCCGCTGTCTCGGGTGGGAAGACGAGTGATATGGTCAAGGCTTAGCTGCCTTTAACCGGAGCATAGCCTAGAGTACTCACACATTGTTCATTTGGTTTCGGTATCATATTCTGTATGTCATAGGTGAAATGATCCAACACTGAGAAAGAAAGTATCAGAGTCTTGGAAAGCACTTAAAATCAGTTTAGTAGTTTCTTGCCATCTAGACACACCATTTTAGGAGAAAAAATGCAGTTACAGTAAAGACAGGAATGACAGTCATAGGTTATCTAGAAGTTTACTTCTGTCATAGCAGATTTACTTTTCCAGTATGGTAAAAATCTCTGCACACAAGAAGCTGAAATATCCATTCTCAATATCATCTCAACCAAATTTATCACAGATTCCCAATGCAATGGGTTTACCAGAGGGTTCCTCTAAATTACAAATGCAACCATTTTGCCAATGTGATTACAATTGTCCCTTAACCTGGTTGCAAATACTGTTCCAATTCACAGTTCAGGAAACTGAACTTTATTATTTTCACAGCCCAGCCAAGTAATATTTACATGCTAGATAAAGAGCACCTCCGTCATCAAAAACACAGTTAAAAAATTCACATACATGTATTTTTAAGCTAAGGAAGATTTTAGAAAAGTCATCACTGAGGGATTTTATTGTTACTGCTGTACTCTTTCTCAGCAATACGAAAATGAAGACACCACCTTCATTGATTTAGGCAGACTCTTTGAAGGCTAAAAGGAAAGATTTCTTTTTTAATTACAGTTTACAAGGCAAGGTACAGTCATTAAAAATAACTTCTAAAAGGTATGCACATTACAAAATCAAATATTTTTCTGTTCCTTACCTTGACAAAATTCAAAGTTCCCTTTTTTCCGGCAGTCACCTATCACTAAACTCAGTGCTCTCCAAGTGTTTCTTTTGACAGATATCATTCTCCACCAATCGCTCTGCTAATTTCCTCTTTCCTTTTCTGACTGGGACAGATATTATGTTCACCAGCCCAGAGATCAATCTTTTCTATTGACAACAACAAATGAAAAAAAAAAAAAAAAAAAGAAAAAAAAGAAGAAGAAGCACATATCACAGCCAGTTTGAAGCACCACACCCCTTCATTTGCATGATAATAGCAGTCTTTTAAATAAAAAGGGAAGACAGAAACGCTATCATTCTAAATCAATTACCCACATTTTCTTAGTTAATATAAGGCAGTACTTTAAAACTGTATTAATTCTTCAACAAAGGCTGTTTCATAAGTTGCTCATTTAAAACAGTTGACATATAGAGGGCAACAAAGTAAGGGCAGCCTGTATTCTACCATGAAAACACCTATTAGCTAATTCTGTAAAAATGCTTCATTTTCAATACATTCATGTAATATAAAATATTATATACTTTACCTGGTTCAACAGAAGCTCTAAAGAATCATTTATTAAATGAACATGGTTACTAAAAATAGAGACCTTGCAATTACACATCACTATACTAATTTGGATTTGTAAGTCATAACAACAAACACATTTAAACAAAGGGAGATCAAAAAGCTATTGATATATTTACAAATCATCCTCCCACTTCTGAAAAGGCAATTTCCCTCCCACTCCAACACCTACAAAAACTGTTTATTTGGGTTACACAAATACTTTGTCATTCATATGAGTCTGTATTACAGCATTGTCAGTTTTTCCAAGTCATTAATATGCTTTTCAGGGGTTTGTAATTATGTCAAGGCAGAAAGATTTTCAGAGCCAGGCACACACAGTTATGTACATGCTTCAGTCTGCATCCACTATGCAGGTATTTCAGAACATAAAGTTAAGCATGCATAAGGGTCTGGTCGCAGCTGCATGCATCTAACAGAGAACCCAGCCCCAACCCTCTCATGGACTAGATCTTCCTGCAAAAAAATTTATCGCCCAAGGGCATTAGCAAAAGATCACATTTGTGTTTGTGGTAGAAACTGCAATCTTTCCCACAAACAAGTACCCTCCTCAAATCAAAACGAGTCTTCCCAAGTTAAAGTTAAGGTTACAGAACAAAGGAGTTCACCACTCAAAGTCCTTTCTTTCCCATGTTCGTCGCCGGACGTTTCCCCGCAGCCCTGCACAAGCCAAAATTCTATCGATTTCAGTGAAAACAAGAGGCCTGTAAGGACTGCAGGACTCTACCCAGCATTTGGCAACTGTGAAGCTTTCAATATGACACAACTGCCTTTGGCATTTGGAAAATAATCTCCAAAATGTGGTTAGGACTGCCCGACTTGGGTGCAATAACCGCTTTTCTAAAGTGGTTTTTATTTTGTATGAAATTCTCTAGTTGTCACCATGTTCTTACACAGGCAATAAAAATTACCTTTCAGTTGTGCCTTATCATGAATTGTGTATTGTTCAATTGTCCACTGTTTTGCATAGCACTTTACATTTCCATAGATGCATATAACATTCCCTAAATTGTTGTTATTGTTTGATCTGATTTTTATGGCCGTAAACTCATGCCCCTACCAAAACTGAAAAATCCTTCACAGACCAAGTGGCCCTATTAATTTCACTGAGATCATTTAAACATTAAGTTTTCTACCGAGTGACGATAGCACAATCTGGCTGAAATATGGACTTACAGTGGAACATTAAATTAACATCATATTTTGGATTCAGAATTACACACAGCAGCCATCTGTAAAGATGTATTCATGTTTTGCTAACCTTTACTAATTTGGCCACTAGAAATAATTATGATCAAATATGTTAAATTATGTAACATATAACAATTCAATATTTGTGTCTGCTGAATAGCATACTCCTTTTTCATGGCTGGTAAAAGATTTTTAAACCTCTTACTGTAAAAAAGAAAAAGTTCTTACTCAGAAAAAAAAACCCTCATCTGTCATCCACTTTACAATGAAGACATCACTTTAACTTATTACTCTTCCTTTGTTTCAGCCCCACGTTCATTTTCTCTATATGCCACATTTTCCAACGTGATGGATGCATTCTGCTATACCTATTCTACGCTAATCTCCTTTTTTGGAATTTATTTTTGCCTCCTGAATTGTAAACTGCTGCTGCTGTTCGAATGTACCTGCAAAATTGTCTAAAGTCTGAACTTCACTGAAAGTAGAATGCCTCATACAATTTGTAGTCTTACAAGAGTGTTATAAAAAAGGATCAACATGTTGTATTACCATGGAAATTTTGAAAAACATACTTTCCCAAACAAATATTACTTTTTCTCAATGGTATGAAGTAATGAAAACCACATGTGTAAATCTGCGATCCGTGCAGTAGTTCAAGCTGCAGCTAATAGAAAATACAGAGAGTGAACTCTGCCATATAAAGGATTCTTGTTACAGAAATATAATGTGAAAACCAGATGCAGACAGAAAACCTTAATCACAGATGGGAATGTAATCACTGGCATACAGAATACTTTTTTGATCAATCTCAACCATATGAGAAATGTATTTATTTTCTAAGGAATGCAATAACTCGAGAGAGTCTTCTATTTGAATTCAGTTAACCTCATATTCACAGTACTTTTATCTTATATGTGGAGAGAAGAGGGATATAACCTGAGCCAAGATTTTTAGAAGAGCCATTGGGCCTGGCAAATCATTCTTGTATCAGCTTATCTTTCAAGGAATTAATAGGATGTAAAGACTACAAATATCAGGATCAGCTTCAAAAGAAATCAACCATTATTGCACTTCCTAGTTACTGCCAGAAATCCCTTCATCACCTAAGCACTTCTCTGGTTCAATTTTTCCCTTAATATGTGGTTCTTCAGAAATACTGTGCTAAGAGCAGCACACTGTTGCACTGAAGTTCTGCGAATCAGAACTGGAGTCCTACACCAAAGAATCTCCCTACTTCTTTATAAAAGCTGAAGAGTCATCGGTTCAAAACTAAGTTTACTTTGGGCTTCTTTCTAACTGCTGGAAGTCATCGTGAATGCCCTCTACCCACACAGCCCGTGGATGTCAGCAGGAAACAAAGGACCGCAGCACACTGCAGCTATCCAGTTTCATCATGTGTCTAAACAGCAGGTTGCCTTCTACCAACCACCCTGACCAAGGTAGGACGAAGATAATCCCTGCCAGTTTTCATTGCTGGTGACATTTCTGCTCAACTTTTAAGAGACAGAAATACTATGGTAGTAGTAAATGCCTCGTGTAAAATATGGAAATTGCCATTAAAATCAGAAAATCAAGTTCAGAATTCAGGTCATCGATATGCTACCAGCAAGACCCACCTACGCTGTTGCAAAGGCTCAGCATCTTCACGCAACCACACTCCAACAGATCATCAGCCAATTCATTGTAAGAGTTACATTTGCCTACATAAATTTTATACCTGGTGATTGAACTGGACCGTTACGTTAAACTGCAATACAAAAAAAAAACTTATGGGAGGAAATAAAATGTAAAAAAGAAAAAGCATTCAGAGATGACAGATCTGCAGGCTCTTGGGTACCAGCAATGCTAATTTACTTCCTGGCAGTCCCTGATCCCCACTGCACCCTCCTCCTGGAGGTACCCACTCTACCCAAGAATACCACAGCTCTTTACACGGCACTGCCCGACTGTCACAGTTCACAACCAAGCTTATTAAGGTAACCCAAAGTTGGTGTTCATTTATTTTAACAGTACTAAATAACATCAACCACAATTATTTGGTAGTTGTCACACCGGAGGGAAGAGAGGGTGACAAAAGCCTTTGATGGGCACAGGGTAGGCAGATTCTCCCTCTCTCTTACTCTCTTAGAGCCTTTTAAGTCCCATTACCACCATCCCAATTTAGGTATCTGCAGTAAGAGGACACAGTCTCTTCAGTACACTGCCACAGGACTCCCAGCAGTGGCTCATCACAGGTGTTCATCAGACTAATTCCACTAAAGTTCCTGTAAATATGCTTCCTTAATTGAATGCCTGTAAGCTAGGCGAAATGTGAAGTCAACTACTTGCTTTTTCCCTCCTGTGTTAACAACTAGCAAACCATCTGACAAAAACACTTTGCTTCCACCGCTACAACGGAAGTTTTTTAAGTCGTCTTGTCTCTTCTGCCATTTAACTTTAAATTTCTGAGACTGCAGCATCGACAGATAGTGCAGAAGTCAACATTTAACACTAAACTAATACGGGCTGGATATGCTTGTCTTATTTCTAAACAAGCATGCCTAGATTAATAATAAACTTTGGCCAGATATGCATTTTATTTTGCATGTTTTTCATACAGCATCATCATCATGTGTGTAGAGTGCTAAAAATGCAGTGAAATCTTCCAGCTGTAAAACAGTTCCACGTGACAAAACAGAGAGAGATCCTGAAAACTCCTGCTTTGTGTCATGTGTGAGCGTGTGTGCCTGTGTCTTTTTTTTTCTCTCATCTAATTTCATCTGCGAGAGACTGTCCCTAGAGGACAAGAGAAGAGAGAACCAATTATATCCAGAGGTTGGTTTCTCCAAAATGAAGGCATCTGTTCCATGCCAACGACTTCCACATGGAAGAAAAACAGAACTTTGAAGGCATCTGCGTTCATGGTTGACAGTCGCAGATCTTAGGGTCTACTGTAATTGCCCAGCTGCAAACATGATTTAGTTGCTGCTGTTGTCAGCTGATCTCCTTGCACTGAAAAGAAGGGAGCTTAAACAGCAAATAGCTGGATAAAAATCAGATATTCTTCCACAATACTGACAACCTTTTCCTTTCTGAAGGAGGTATTTTTTCTGGTCAACAGGTTTGATGGAAGTAAATTGCAAAGTGATTTTTAAATGACCATTTTACAAAATATTCTGCTTTAAAATGCTATTCTTTAAATAACATAAAAGTCCAAGCACAATGTGCTCATTAGTTGTTAGTATTTCAGGCTGATATTCCGTAAGAGTGATTCAGAAACCCGTATGATTCACCAGGCACATAATCCTGCAGCCCACCTTATTTAGGCAAGTAGTCTCACTAAAACCAAGAGTACACCTGAGCAGAAGCTCAGAGTTTTCACACAAAATGCATATGGCAGATAAATAACTAGTATGATATTTGCTACTCAACTCATGTCACTTCCAGTGTGAGTGGATACTTTCCAAAAGACACTTAAAAGAAACATTACTGGTAGTTCAAAACCTGGCTTACAGCATTGGGTGCGACACTTACAGCGAGATACTCAGCAATGCTGTGAAGCCTCCACTATTAAAAAATCAAGCAAACAGTTAACAAGAAGCTCATCTAAAGTAGCAAGACCCTAACTGATTTTCCAAAGCACAGCACTGAGCGCCATTTAGGGATCCAAGACTACTGATGGTGCAGCTGCAACAAAGACAATTAAAACCCAACTGGCCTAAGCAGAAAATGCATTTACATTCCCTGTCCTCCACTCAGCAGATAAAAGTGGATCATAGTTTCCAGAAATATTTCATGCACCTCGTGAGTTTTTGTAGTTTTCTTACCTAGGACTTTTATCAACAGCTTGAAAGAAGGAAAATGCTGTATGTTAGGGAAATACCTCTTAATTTTTTAATTATTTTTTTTTTAAATAGAATTCTTTGTTACTCTCTTGGATTCCAGCTGCAATCCCAAACACACTCTGCAGCGATGGCATTCAGCCCTTCAAGCCAGGTAGCCACACAGCTTAGAAAGGACAGTAAGGATTCCTACCCAGTTTCCCTCGTCTGGCACATACCTCCAATTATTATGAACACATGAAGTAGTGAACCTGGGGGGACACAGTAGGCTTGACACTTCCTGACCACTTCTAAATTGCCTCCAGGAAGGACAAGAGTTGGGAGCGAGGACAATTAACACAGCCACCTGCTTCCTGTGACCTCCTGGGGAGCAGACACGGCCACTGATGACTTGCTCTGGCAATGTCACTGAGGTCCTGCCCATCCTTCTCTTCCCAGAGAAGCTCAGGGATAATAAAAACAATAGCGGCCAATACTAGCTCTGTAAGAGAAGGCGAAATGTAGGCTAGAATTTAAAAAAAAAAAAAACATTAAGAAAATTTAACATCAAAACCTCCCCATGCGAAGAGGATGAGACCACTAAATCTCAGAATGTGGAAGGGAAATTATACATTGATTCACTCTTTAAAACTACTGTAGCTGTTATTTACTGTAGCTGTACACTTCTCTGGAAATTTCTGGAGCAGGCAGCTGGCTTAAACACAGTTTAACACAGCTTTTGGGATACAGAAATTGAGAAACCTGGCCCCATGGACTCAGCGGGAACCTCTGAGAGTATTATTACAGAAGGAATAGACTTTTTCTCTCCTTTATATGGAAGTCTTGTCAGCTAAGTCTATCATTTACAATTCAAAGAGAATGACTTACTTTACATTGAGACCTGAGCTAGCCCACTTTATGAGGGCCGTATCTGGATCTAAGCCTCAGAATCGATCCAACAAAGTATTGTTAAGATCACAGACGTGAGATGGAAGCATGGAAAGCCTGAAGGTCCAGATCCTCAGACTGGTGTTTAGACAAAAGAAACACCATCTTCAGTGAGAACTGGGCATGTGAATACCATGGAAGATCTGAGCTCCAGCACTTTAATTCAACATTTACAAGCTCTGCTGACCCATGGAGTTGCATTAATTTATCATGGCACACATGAAATGCACGTAACATTCGGAAACTAAGCTAGGCTATTCAGTTCACTACAATGGTTTCCTTGCTCATCTGCAGCATGCTTTAATACAGGTTGCAGCATGCTTTCCAGCGTTAAGTGGTTTGCCAACAAGCTTTAAAAATAATAAATAGCACAGTCATGAAACAGCTTTTGCTTAATGGTTCCTAGAACTTGGTGAATTCACTCACTAAACCCCTTTCTATAACATTACACTTAAATACTTTTAGCAATGCCACCATTAAAATAAAATAAAACATCATCCTGGCACTACCATCCATTGATAGCACACCCGCAGGTGCCATTATCCCTAAATTTGTTGGCAGCTTTCTCTGGCACCACTGAGCTTTAACGGCTCTGGCAACAAAGCCCACCTGGATGTCACTGAAAGCACTCCTTTGGAGCATTCCTCCCAAATATTCTTTGCAGCAGTATCATTCTGTCTCCTTTGCTGCATCCTATCATCTCGTTTTCTGACAATAGCCTCATCCTCTCTTGCTGTCAAAGCCTGAGCTGGTCTGGGGCAGTTCTCTTCTTGAACTTGCCTAACGCATGTGTGATTCAATGTTGGGATGAATTTTCCAAGAGGATTTCAGGACATCAAGTATCTTTGCTGTGGCTCAGGTTGAGTGTTCACTCTCATCCCAGCTTTAAAATTCATCATATTACATCCTAGTAAGACAACGTGACCAAACCAGTGGGAAAGCAAAGCATAGGTACAAAACCCTATATAATGTGATGCCTCATAACAGAGATCTTTAAACCTTGGGACCTCCAGAAGGCGCACACAGATTTACTCAATGTGCCACCCAACCTGCCATGACAGCAGGAAGAACCAGCATCCTGATACTTCCGTTACAGAAGTAAACGATATGAAAAACAGAAAATATATTCTGGAAAATAAATAATTATGGAAAAAGTGGAGAAGTTTTGGGGGTTGGATTGGGATTTTTCCCAAGCTATTTCAAGTGACACCTGGGCCACAACCAAAAGGGGCACCTGTGTGGTCATCAACAGAAATCAAAAAATGTGGACAGCAGGTCTCCAGATGAAAGGAACCACAAAAGAAAATGGCTAGTGGTAATGACTACTACTTATGCAAATTGTATATTGACATCCAACAAGGCAGATATACATCATAAGCCTCCTAGAGCTACAAAAGTAACTACAGTCTTGTACAATTTGTGATGGTCATGCAACCATCTCCCCAGATGCCTGTCAAGACTCCTGGTTTTTACTGACTGCATCAACCTGGCTTTTCATAAATAATATCTGTTTTACTATATGCCATAGCCTGCCACTGTGTGCAGATTAATTCCACTCCACTAGGTGGAGTCTTCTGTCTTTCCAGAGGCCAACCTCATTTCCAAAAGAAGCTATTATCCTCCATGAACTTCGGATATTTGCTTCCTATTACAAGCACCACAGTCCACCTGTCTTGATGGACACAAAAGTGACAATGAATCAAATGCCTTCTTGAAATGACTGAAGAAATCATGAACTATCCCATGAAGATCCCTTATCAGTATGTTGCAATATGGGATCATTCAGGAATACTGCTGCTGTACAGTTCTGTACAACGCCAACTGTGCTTTTATGATGACTAAACACAATAAATAATACTGAGTAAAAAAAGGTATCACTTACATAAGTCACCGTATCACACATGCCCAAAAACTACATATAAACAAAACCAAGTTGCTGAACTTCTTTTAAATTCTTTGTGTGTATTCAGAAATATTTGGAATATCTAGGATGCCCTTCCTTTCCAGGCATCCCAAAACGTGTTACAGAAAATGAGAGGGAGCATAAAAGGATTCCTTTCCATATTCACATTTCCATTCACAACCACTGGAGTTAAATATGGCAACTATTCAATAGGAACGGCAAAACTGCATGCAGCCTTTTTGGCAAAGAATAAGAAAAACAGAGCACTCCCATGAATGTGTTCAGAAAACTTAGATAAGAAAATCTGGATACCCTGCATCCAGCTATAATCTTTCTTTTGGGGTTGGACTCCACCCCAACCCCTGCGAAAAGTACCAAAAAATGCCATGACCAAAGCGAAAGGCCCCTCGGTTTAAAAACTCTGCAGGTAGACGGTACTTCCACCAACACGCTACGGCAGAGCATTTGCTCTGTAACACTCGCGAGCAGAACGCTCCACGTAGGCGCCAAGCTCTAACGCGAGGCTCCTCGAGGCTCTTGCATCCCCGGGTCAGCCGAGGTAGGGCCTTCTCAGCGCGGCTTCTGCTGTTGGCAGATATCACAAGCTATTTCAGGCTACAGACACTTTGCCCCAATCGGCCATGTTTTTTGTAATATTTACTTCTCGTACATATGTCTATAACTATGTATACGTCCCACAGAAGGTGAGGTTTAACAGGGTTAGCTTTGTTGGGGAAAAGAAGGTTTGGAGGAAAGGAAACAACTTTCATGTTTAGAAGATTTGAATCTAGTGACTGTCACGGGATGTAAACACTCTTCTGGGGAGGGAGGCTTTTTGTTATGTTTCAGGAGTGCACAGAGTTTTGGATAAAATCTGTATAAATAATCATCCCTCTGTCATTCAACATAAATTTATGCACATGTGTGCACACAGTTATGTTTGGGAATACAAACTATAAAGTAGACATGCCACAGACTTCTAGACAACCTACCACAAGCACGGATCTCGCACAAAATCCATTCTATATTTAAATTTCAGTTTATTGAATTTTAATTATTTCTGATCTGTAGATCACTGAGGAAAATCCCCCAAGGTCAAAAGCTTACAAATCCAATTGCAAAACCAAACAGAAGCATCAGCAAGGCCCCTTCCCATGCAGACACCCGCCAAAAAACTGAGTTCCTGACTACTAGATTAGAATCCAACAGCTAAAACCCATCCTAATATTAAAACCAGGTAATTTTCTATGTTGAAATAAAGAAGTAAAAGCTCTCATTTTATTCTGCACGTGTTTACTCATGTTATGCACACAGGGGTCTATAGATTTAACAGTGAACTATCACTTCTTCATTTAGATCCGTATTTATAAATTAACAAACACAGACCCTTTTCATTATTTTTTTTTAATTAAAAAGCAATAATGTTATTTTCTCTGGAGATGCCTCCGATAGAAAATTTATGCTCTGCCAATGCTGTGCTTTCCAGGTTCATAAAACTCACTTGGATTAGCAGCACCACAGCAGCAAGTATTTTGTGTATATGCATTCAAGACTGATTTAATCATTTCATTTACCATGGAAAAAGTTACTCCAAAAGCCCCACTAACTAAAATGTCCTTGATGAGCCTAAACTTAAGATTTGCAGGTATAGCAGGAATGAAACAAGCCAAAGAACATTCTATCATACTCTGAACGTCCTCTACTTTGCACAAGGTCCTCAGTACTAGGTAAAGCTGTACTGTTGCAATGGGGAAGCAGTCACTCATCACTTTAAGATACAATCATAGTTTATTAATAAAATTATTTTAAACGTACAAGTTAAATCCTTTTACCAATATAGTGACATTCAGCTATCCAATGCCATTTTTACAGTCCAAATAGATATGGTCCTAATTGCATAATGCCATTTTATCTGCTGAAGATAAAAGTGCCGATAAACAAAAATGCACATTAGGCAGGAGATTTTTCAGAATAGATTTTTTTTTAAATAACCCACTTGCATTAACAAAAGATTGCAATGGCTTCCAAATTATAGGGTGTTATTTTTAGTGGAAGTAGTTCAATATTCATATTGGAGCAGATGTAGCAGTTTAACAAAACAGCTCTTCAAATCCTGCACAAATTGAAAACAGGAAAACTGATTGCATTTTCTCTTATCACTTTCCTTTTCTGAATTGACACTTTTGGCCTTCTGAAAATTTACACATGGCTTTCATCTCAACAGCACCTGCTGATCAAACAGAAACCTAACATTTTCATGAAAATGGTATAAAGGACTAGTTTTCTTTTTACCATCTTAAAGGGCATCAGCAGTCCACTTGATGGCAACAATTGCTGAGTAGATGGCACACTCGGAATACATTTTATATTTTCATTACACTTACTTTTAAAAATGAGTTAAATCACTAGTGGCTCTTTCATATTAGCTCTTTGTCTGCTTTAAATTAATTTCAATCCCTATCTCTGCCTAATCCTGTTGGGTTTCATTCTACAGTCACCTAGATTTTAAAGAAGATCTGAAAGCCTTTGAAATAGTAAGACACATTGTACATTCTGGGGCCACCGGTCTTCTTTATATATGCAATCATACAAATTAATATATACAATTATGCATACACATGCACATATTGCACAGACATTTCTTCTTCCAGTGCTTATACTAAGGAAAAAATGTGTATATTTATCATTCTGCTATAGTCTCACTGCACTGAATTCCCTAAGCATTGTTAACAGAGCACGTTGTGTGGGAGAAACTCAAAGTGCATGTATTTATTTTAAAGTTGTTCTTTGTTTCCTTTGCAATTTCAAGACTGGGAGGAAGGTCTAGCAGGTGCTCTGGAACTTGAGCATCAAGACTGGGCTGAGATGCTGCCATTGGCAAACATGGCAAGCATGCCAACAGCAGAATCAGAAGTCCTTGCGCTCCTGCAAAAGTTTAAGGTATCAAGTCATGTATATAAAATATGAAACATAAGTACCTTGTTATCCTGTCTGCTTCTGAGCCTGTAAACTCTGAAGTGCAGCAGCAGGTAACAAGGACCATCTTCCCTTGTACATAATTCTAGGTGTAATTAAAGATACTCCTGAAACCTGCTATGTGTCAGCTTCTTAACTGATAGAGCCCTAACCCCTCTGAAGTACTCTGCTGCCATCCATTACCATTCTGCTTCAGTGATAAGGTAACCTGAAGGCAGAGATGACATACAGTAATATATGTGCCACTCCAGACAGTTGGTTCGTGAATTTCAGTGTTTCATCATGCTCACTGAGGCAATCGCAAACCTGAAATGTCAATATGTTCAGTCAATGGAAGTAAAATAATGGGGCTCTATTGTCTTACCCTATCGATCCGCTGCTGTCAACAAGAATACATGCCCCCCTGGCTTTAAACAAATTTTAATTAGGCTTTTAGTTACCGAATCATATCTATATATCTATCTGCGCAAACACTTGACAAAGTGAAACGGCAATATAAATATGTCAAACTTTTAAATATATTTTAAAGGTAATTGTTTAATGTCGCTTGAAGATATGATCGCTGATAGAGCCGTTTGCTAAAGCAGCGTGCGTGCACACACCTAGCGTGCAAGTCACCTTAAATCTGGCGAGAACCGAAAAATCGCCATCAAAAGTCAAAAACAACAACAAAAAAGCCCACAAGAAAGAAAAAAAAAAGGGGGGGGGGGGGGAGGCCACTTTTCCTAAACCCGCTGCCATCCTCTGCGGGGATTCTGGACGCCGGGAGCCTCCACTGAAGCCGCCCCGACACCGGCCGGGTGGGTGCCGGCACGCCCGGGCGTGACAGCCCGCTGCTGTCAGCGCCCCTCACGGAGAGCCGCGCTCCCGGGAAGGCACGCCGCCCGCCGCCCGCCGCCCGCCGCCCGCCGCCCGCCGCCCGCCGGCCCGCGCCCACGCCAGCAGGGCGCCGCCGGGCGCCGCGGCCCCAGCCGCCACCCCGCTCCCGCCCGGGGCCGGGGGCTCTGCCCTCCCCCGCCGCGCCGGTCCCTCCCGTCCCCGTCCCGTGAAACACCCAGACCAGCCGCTCTCCCCCCCGCCCCTTCGACTGCATTTCAAGCGGGGTCCCCCGGTAGCCTATTGTTCTCCGGCTCCCTCCTCCCTCCCCCGGCCAGCCCGGCGGGCGACCCCCTCCCCGCTCCCCTCAGCGCGGCCCGGGGGCGGGGGGAGGCAGCGCCCAGGCCGCGGCCGCCCCACGCACAACAAAAGGCAGATCCCTTCTCCCTGCCGGCTAATCTGTGCCCGTAAATCCCCCGCCCGCTGCGGGGAGGGGGGGGTGAGATAAGAGGTTACATCTTCACTTCTCCCCGCTCCTATCGACTCGTGCAGCGCCGAGGGAGCCGGGCGGCGAGGGGCGGCGAGGGGCGGCGAGGGGTGTCCCCCCGCCCGCCTCTCCCCGAACCGCGGGTGGAGATTACCTTCCGGCGGAGGGAGGGAGGGAGGCGCCGGCGCGGCCCGGGCTTTGTGCGCCTTACACGCCTCGCAGCTTATCTGCGGCGCACGGACGGCACATCGCGCCTCCGTGGCCCTGCCGGCGCGGGGGGAGCGGGACGGCGGCGTGCATCGGGGCGATTACGGTATCAGCGCGGCCCAGATGGAGGCCGGAGGATGCACGGTGGGAGCGGGGCCGGGGCCGGGGCCGGGGCCGGGGCCGGGGGCGGCACGGCGCGGCCCGGGGTCCCGGGGGAGGCCGCGCCCGGCGTGAGGAGAGGCGCCACCTCCGCGCCGCCCAGCGGGTGAGAGGGCGGCGGCTCCCCGGGCGCCCCGGTCTGCCTCCCGCCCGCCCGACCCCAGGCCCGCGTCCGGGCCGGCTCTGTCCCTGGAAGCTGCCCCGAAACCTCCCCGGGACAAGGACCCTGCCAGACACCCAAGGCAGGGCAGCGAAGCGCAGCGCTGGCTCCCCTGCGCTCCCTCACCTGAGCTCCCCTCCATTCCCGCGGCGCGCACCTACGTCCCGCACGGAGCACGACGGCTCCTGGCCCACCGCGGTGGCGGGACGTGCCCGCTCCCGGTTTGGCCAAGGCCCGGCCCGGCCCGACCCTCGCGGCCTTGCCCGTGGCAGAAGAGCCCGTTGCTGCGAGCGGCGGCATCGTTCGGAGCCGATGTAGGCTCCGATGTAAACCCGAGTAGGTCCCTACACTTAACGGTTCAGGTTTTGAGGAAACAGAGGGTTTATTTTGACGGGAGTCATCGAAGAGGACTGGGTGATCATGAGCTGCGGGGAGGGGAGGCAGCAAAGCAGCCCGGCGTGCCTGCCTGCCACAAGCACGGCCAGCCAGCAGAACGGCTGCACCGGCACCGGGCTGCCTAGCGAACTCCGCGCGCTCAGGTTTTAAAGTTTTAAAAAATGTTTCTCCCTAGGAATCAACGCTTATTTGTTAAGGAAACGCGCTTCCATTACACGTCTGCGGAGGAGCACCGTGAAGGCTGGGAGGAGGACAATGACAGCACGCTGGAGCGAGACAGGCATTGTTCAGTGCAGAACTCCCTCCAAAAAGCACTCGTCCAAGATAGCAGGTTTTTTCCACAAGAAAAGAAATAAAGGGAATTTGACACATAATACAAAGTGAAAACCAGAACCTAGGTGGGGGAAGGGCGTGTGTGTGAAAATCATGTCACTGCAATGAATGTCAGATAAAAAGGGGTCTGTCACAAATCCTCCACTAATCCAATAATGTGAAAACCTCTTGGTATCACTGAGACGTAGCACACGGTAATTTTTTTTTATTTTTCATAAACCACTCTATATGTTTAGCCTTAGAAAAACAGCAATTTGGCAAATTTTCCCATCACAAAAACAGGACATTGATTTTTCATTAAAGGCAAACTGATTTTCACATCTCAAATTTACTGTGCATTCCTCAGCCAGTATTTTTACCCTGAAGAAGGGCCACTTCTCCCTCAACTTCCTCCAGTTGTCAGTTGTGTGACAACCGTATTTAGAGGTAATCAGACAGGTCATATTACAAAAGTTAGTCAACTCATTTGAAACCTTAGCCCCTAAACTTAACGGTATGTTCTATGCATTTCTAAAGAAAAGTGACTTTAATTAATTCAACCTGCAAGGTACCACAGAGCTTCCTCTCTGCATATGTTCTTTCGAAGACATTGCTCTTTTTAGGGATTTTTGTTAGGGATTTTTTCCTTGAAATACATATATATCATGCCATGAACTAATTTAGGATCCATCAGATTCTCATCTTGCAGGGCCACCATGTGCGTCTTATATCTATGTTGGCCATTCCGACAGGCAGTTTTACTACTCAAATCACAAGTCTCTAAAGAAAAACCAATCCAGGATCCTTTCTAATGTAAACAGTTTGCTGCTAAAACACTCACATTTAAAAATAAAGCAATGTGTGCTAATAAAATAAATACAATCAGACTACAAATGTGTAACAGAAGTGGCGTTCCATAAGCACAGCTGTCTCAAAGTCCAAGCTGCAGGCTAGAAATCTTAATTTCAACTGACTCTCTCTTAATAATGGGTTACCTTCCTATAAAGCGTAAAGTCCATCTGCCCCAGGCAGATAAGTTCTGAAGCATTAAAATAGATAAAAATCTAACATTTTCTTTCTTGTATTGAATATGTGAATTCTAGTGTGCTATAATGTGAGAATTCCAACATATGACCATTATGGCATAATATCTCATAGCTCAGCTTGTCATTACTTCACTTGTAATTCTTATGTTAATTATGTTCGTAATTACTATAAACAGATGTGGTAGAAATTCATGTGACCTTTTACTGCAGAATGCATTTCTCACTCTTTCCACATTATTTTACTAATACAATGTTAAACCAGAGGAAAGTATTTCTGACACACTCCACATGTATGTGTGTACATGTTTAACATGAAACCATTTCTACCTCATATTTCAGCCAAAGGACCACCTATATGCCAGTACATTGACATGAAAGTGATGGTAACTGAGAAGTCTACCTTGAAACATACCCCTGGAAGACTGTGCTTACAGTGAACCTTTTTGACTAAACCTAGCTAAAGCCACCACTGAAGCCTAGGACTTAAATGGAGCACCGCATTTTTTATTCAGCACCTTTGTTAATGCAGTAGTATCCTGCTTTACAGCTACAAGTACATGACAGCCATACAGCAATTTATTTTACTACAGCCCAACCATCACCGTCTGTACACAAAACACTTTTACAATAAAATCACTATGGTTTTCATTAAGAGAAAGCCTACTCGAATTTCATTTCTTTGGACCTAATCTATAATTAGTGTGGACAGACAGGTGCAAACCCTTCTCCTCTACAGATGGCTACTGGAAATGGTGCAAAATAGCTCCTTCTGTTTAAACAACACACAGATAACCTGCTCTGCTCTTATCACTTACAATTACCTCCATTATACTGAACTAATGTTTACTTTAATAAAATGTCCACTGTTCTCTAAACGTTATTTGGAAACTTTGATATCGATGGCAGAAAAGAAAAAAAAATGAAGATGGAAGTCATTGTCTTTCAGATGAAAATATTTTTTGGGGGAAAAAAAGCCTTTTAAAGGGCAGGATTTTTTTACTTTTGATTTTACATCTGCTGATCATTTTTCTTTATCCACAAACCCACACAGTATGCCACTTCCTGACATATTTATGCTACCATATATTAAACTAATCAAGTTTATAGTAAATAAGAACAGCATAACTCCCGATTTTAAAGCAGTTCTTTGAAAAGGAACATCTATGTGGAAAACTGAGACCCTTTAAAAGTTCAGGTTTTAAACCAACTCCTTTAGATCTTTCACATGAAAGAATGTGAAAATGTAATCTGTCAGCCAATGTTTTAAGAATTTACACTCTCACTACTTACGCTAAATTCAGTGTCAGTTCAAACTTTTATAAATATTATAGGTTGCTACTAAAGGCTGTATGAAAAAGAGCAGGCTGCTGCTAACTACATGGATCAAAGTTTTTTTAAAGTATTCAGACTAAATAATTTTCTTTTTACATTTCTTTAGCCAAGCCATGAGAAATAACCCCTTCACAACACCAAATTCACATTTTATTTCAGCTGATAAGGCTTTTTGATCTCTGCATGACAACTTAAGTTTCTACAAAGAAAACAAGAACAAGATCTTCCCCCCTCCAAAAAAAAAAATCTGAAGCTCCTGCAATAGCCAACATACTAATATCCTTATTCAATTAGCTAAAGATTTAACAGTAATGAACTGTGGCAAGTGGATTTGAATGATGAAAATGACAATTGCAAGCCCTTTCTCCCATCACCCCCAATGCAAATACTGCAGATGCCTATTTCACCCAAAGTGTCTGGCAACGAGGAGTTTGCAGTCTGCACAGTACCTCAGTGAAGCGAGCTTCGCATTCAACGCCTGTCGTCTGAAGTTCATTTCAGAGACGTGAGAAACAGGATTTGACAGGGAAGAATGTCCTGAACTGACTAGCCACTGACCAGCACTCCAGGTGGAGCTATTTTTCTCCCCTTTATTCTATAAACAATACTTCCAGTATAAAACTCCATGTGCGCGCAGGCATACATAGTGTTAAGCATATACAGATGAGAGACACCGTGTGATGTTTTACTGGTCCATTATTTAGGCACGAAACGAGTTAACGTTAAGGTGGTCAAAAATGGTAGAAGGCAATGTTTTACTTAAAAAGATTTTGGAAACTATTTAAAAGCTCAAAGCCTTTGAAGAAAAACAACTTGTGCAGCAGTTGCCAGGAAGCAGTGACCTAACGCTGCTGTCTGCATTCCATTACAAACAGAATGGTTCTTGTCTCCTACAGCATGCTCAGGGCTCGGGAACCCAGGCGCTCACCCTCCTGCAAACGCAGGGCCGAAGGAAGAAGTCCTGCCATCATCTCCTGTACGAGAGCCTCGCCTGGCTTCAGCGTGCCAGAGGCATGAACGGATTTAAGGGTGGGTTGGGTTTTTGATGGGGTTTGGAGCTTTCTTGCGCTGATGCGTGGTTGCGCTGCCCATGACAGCAAAGAAAAATGACTCATGAACTGAAAGTAGTAGCAATTACGTTGAAGGTTCAGAGATGAGAAAACTGACCTTAGAAAAGTTATCAATTACCAAATGAAGTGTAACTTCCTAATTACAAACCTTCACAGCAAGTCTGCAGCGCATCTCACACCTAACAAAGCCATTGCCAACTTCATGTTTTCATAGACTGTACAGTTATGAATAAGCCATATTCAGATCTTTTTTCCTAGCACTTCTTCTATTGATGGGGAGCCGCAGAAACACCTAGTGCTAAAACCAGAACGTACAAACAAGACAGACTAACTTTTTTAACATTCAGCCGAGCTGAAGGAAATTCCCTGATCATATTGGATTTCCTAAGGAAATCAGCCCAGAATAAACTGAATGGGGTTTTCAGACTTCCCGTGGAAAGGTCAAGCATCAGCTTTAACAACCATTAGAAACCAGTTTCAATTCTCTCGGCTATCCAGATTCACTAAACCGTTAAAAGAAAAGCAGAACAGAAAACCTGGACAATAGAATTAAAATCTAAAAATGTCTTCCACGCCTTGCCTCAAACTACACTTAACAAAGTTGCTTATTTAAACTTTCCATTGCATCTGTCAGGATGCAGAAATAGAGAAGGAAATGTAAGGCTACAAGGGTATAATTAAATAAATTATATTCACCCTTAGCCCTAACATACTGTGTTTACAAATACAATAATTATGTTTCTAGCTACATGTCAAAAGAAAGTATTTTCCAAGTCCTTCAAAAAGCATGCAAGCATCACTGTAAGTAGGAAATAAGTCAAAACAGATTAGTAGACCAAAAACGGGGGGGGGGGGGGGGGGGAATCCTGCTTTGGTCAGCAACTCGGACCACCATCAGGGGATAAATCAATTTGCAGCATCTGTGGACAGCCATTTAAGTCTGGGGCCTGAACAGATTAATTAGGGGAAGCGATGTTAAAAGTTAAAGGGGTCAGCGTTACATTAAGCACACGAATGTTCGCCGGAGCAAAGGCTTGGCTGTGCATACCACGACTCGGAACCCATCCTCTGGGTTAGTCAGGGCTATCTAAGCCTACAGCCAAACGCTCGGCACTCGCCGCGTCCCCACGGACAGCACGGCAGCTCCCGCAGACTGCTTTCAAGAGGCACCTACCGCTCTCCGCCCAGCCCCCGCTATGCCATGCCCGCCACCGGCGCCCCGCTTCGCCCGCGGAGGCGAGCGCGCAGCGCTGCGCACCGCGCCGTGCGAGCGCGCCTCGGAGACGGAGCGCCGGAGCGGAGGCAGCCGCTGCCAGCCCTGCCGCGCTTGGCAACGGGAAACTTGAGCAGCTCTTCAGGGAAGACGGGCTATCGCGGGCTCAGCGGGGCGCAGTCCGCGGCGGAGCGCTCTGCGGGCAGGAGCTGCCGGCTCCAGGGCGGCCCGACCGGGAGGCTTGCGGGAGACGGGTCCTTGCCGTGCCGTGCCTCGGGGCAAGGCAGCGGCAGGAGGGGGGGGGCTGGCAGAGCCTGCTGCGGATCTGGAGATCGGGGGCTGCTCTCCCAGAGAAGCCCGAGCGGCTGCGAGGCGGCCGTTCCCCGCCGCGGCGGTGGCGGGGAGCTGCCGGCTGCGGCCGGGCAGGGCGGTCCCGCCGCGCCGGCTGCAACCTGGGGGGGCAGGCGGGGGAGGCTGCCTCGGCGCCGCTCACCTTCGCTCGCCCTCCCTCTTCTGAACTGCTCAGTGAACTGAAGGAGGTAACGGTTTAGCTCCTGGCTGGAGCGAGAGGGATTTGGGCGCTGCGACCGAGGAGTTACTTTCAGTTTCTCTCTACCCTTTAGGAGAGCAGAGTCCAGGAACAACACAGAAATTTCTCTATCAATTACCGTGTAACGGAGTGGCGGGTGCCCCCGCTAGGGTAGCGAGTCCTTCCCTACCCTAAACTCAATTCTAGCCCAATCTTGCAACTTTGGCGCTAACAAAAGGACTCGAACTCGCCCAAAGTCAAAGGCTCGTCTAAATGGCTGGGAGTGTGGTCTTCATCCTTCCGATCCCCCTTCTCGATGCTCTGTTACGAATTTAGGGAATCAAACCGTTCGGCTCAGCTAGACGAGCTGACACAAGTACATTGTGCTGCAGTTTTGGAAATGCAATCCCTAACGTTGCCCTATCGTTTTAGGAAACGAGGTACTCGCAAGATCGCGGTGCAGCTAAAGACGACGTGCACCGCCCGAAATATTTCTTGCAAAACAGCCTGAAGTGATGTTGCCAGTGCTACATAATCCGATGATCGTAACGAAACAGCCCAAACCAAAATCCCACCAGAAATATTTCAGACACTCCGACTCACATTGGCTAGCTGTGATCTGGAAAGAGGGGAGGCAGGAAAGAAGAAGGAGGGGAAAAAAAAAAAAAAAGCCAAGTCCTAAATCGAGACAGAAACGCAACGCTATGGAAGACCGTGTGCTTGGGAGGGCTATTTTCTGCAAAACCGGGTCGTTTGGTTTCTGGGCTCTTGAGAAATACCCGGGGTGCGAGTTTGCGAGCCGGGGACAGCGGGTGCAAGAGCTGCATGCAGTGCTAACCTCGCCCGGGCACAGCGGCAGCCCCGGTCCGCCTGGGTTAGTTACAGCCACGGGAGCCCCTCCGAGCCAGGAGAGCTCTACGGGGAAGGAGAAAGGGGAAGAAAAAAGGGGCTCGGGCTCCCCCCGCCCCAGCGCGCCCTGCCCTGCCCGCGCCCCGTACTCACACTGCAAAGGACCGGAGATTCCCACCATTCGCCACGGGCTGCGAGCTGCAAATAAAAGTTCCCGTCCTGCTCGGGGGAGAGCCGGCAGCCCAGGCTGCTGGAGGGGCGAGGGGGTGGGAAAGGGGAGAGCAGCGCAGCGCGGCTTCCCTTCCCAGTCCAGATGATCCACGTCCACAAAAGTCAAAACGAGCTGAGGAGAAACTCCAGCTGCTCTTCCCCCCCCTCCTCTCTCTCGCTCTTTTTTTTTTTTTTAAAGGAGGATCAGCTCGAGAGAGACTACTGGTTCCACGGGAAAGGACAAGAACCAAAAATAAAGCAAAGTCTCCAAGTCGAGATAGTTAATGCCCCGGTCCTTCTCCTCGCTGCTGCCGCCGCCGCCGCCGCAGACAGACGTGATGTGGAGCGCAGGGAGCGGCCGCTGTCAGTGGCGGGGTCTCTGCGTGTCCCCGGGCAGCCGACGCATCGCTCTGCCCCCGGCGAAGCCGAGCCGCGCCGGTGCCGGGGCCGGGGCCGGGGCCGGGGCCGGGGCCGGGGCCGAGGCGTGCCGTGCCGTGCCGAGCCGAGCCGAGCCGGCCGCCCGAGGCTGCGCCGCGCTGCTCTCCGCGCCGCGCCGCTCCGCCCGGCTCCCCCGCTAGCAGGCACCTCGCGAGGCAGGCAGCATACTGCCGGCAGCCGGCCCGGCCCCGCTACCCAGGTGCAGGGGGGGAGGGCTTAAAGCAGTGGGAGGTGATAGAGGTAGGAGACATCTGTGTCGTGAGGAGGTTAGTGGGGGTCAAGTATATGTTAACAATAGGCGAGCGCGGTCCCTCTCGGGCAGCCTGCCTACTCTTTCTTTCTTTCGCTCGCTTTTACTGGGTGGACATCTAACTTGCTCCCTAATGATGCCTCCCCGGCTTTAAGAGTCCAGACTGCCCTGCAGTAACCCAAGACAAACACTTTCTCTAGCCATCTGGAGAGCTCCTGGCTGCTCTGCCTGTGTCTCATCACTGTGTGAAGAGACAGCAGTGCTAGAAATCAAGCCACTCTCAGATCTACTCTCTAATCCCCTTCTGTTAGCTGATTTCCAGTCAGACTGTTTGCTTTTGCATTAGATAATAGCCTTAGAGAAAACAATTATCATTTTCTTTTTCCCTTTGTTTTCCCCTCTTTCTAAAGTACAGTATCGAGGAAGGCCTCCCTCTCTTTTTTTAAAGACATTTATAGTCTTTCATGGCTTGCAGAACCCAGATGCAATTTCACACTTTCCTGGAAGGGGATTCTGGATTCTTCTGAAAGCAGCGACACGATCGCAACTGCAGTGAAAATTAATTACTATCATCTACAATTAATAGAAGCATGCCACCGTTTGACTTCGTGTTTCGTTACATAATCGTTTCGGTAGACATCCATATATTTTCCGATTCATCAGTTAGTCCCTTCTACGTTTCGCAGAGAATATTATTGTCACTCATACAACCTACAGCAAACCAGTACTTCTGCTGTCGTGTTGACACTATATAAAGAAGGCGTCTCCAAAAAAAAAAAAAAAAAAAAAAACCACCACAAACAACCAAACCACACATCAACTTCGTATAGGGAGTAAAAAAGTGTGCGTTTTTTCAGGTTGCGGAGAATAGATTGGAACTGTCAGAACTGCCTGGACATTTAGCTTCATTTTTTCAAATGTCAGAGGTTAAGTAAAAGAGTGAGCATAGAATAGAACTTCTAATCAAGCTGCGTTCTTTATTCCTGTACATACATGTGCACACATGCACACACACGTACATACACTATAGGCCTGATCTTGCGACTTTACAAATGCCTAATTTTAAGCACATAAATAGACCCACTGAATGCAATATAGCTTTCCGGGTGTTTATCGTAAGCACGTACACATGTCCAGAATGGGGGGGGGGGGGGGGGGGGATTATATATATATTTATAAGCGTATTTATAGGAATATGTAGGAATATGTACCAGCCTCTGTGGCTGGCTTTGAAAATCTGGTTGATTTTGAAAATATGTTTAAAATATGTTTTATGATCTGGACAAATCTACCTTTTCTGCAGATATTTAGGGACATGGAGCTTTAATGAACTGGTTGGCATCCAGTAATACAGAGTCAAATTTACCTTGAAGTAAATTCAGCTCAACAGAGCATAAATCAGGACATGTTTTGATCTACTGTGATTTCGATTTACGAAAATGGTGAGAAGCCACAAGTCTGGCATTGATTTCTCATTTAAAAGCTATCTGTTTTACAGAGGTCTATTTCAAGGCCAAAATTATGGGAGAACCTTTAACAAAGTATTTTCAAATATTTTCAAATAATCTAAAACTAGCAAATTTTACAAGGCTTCCTTTGTCTATGGCAGATCTAGAAACTTTAGTTGAGCCTGAAAATCTTTGTGGCGTGATACTTTCATCCCAATTGTTGTATGTGTAAGCTGAAAAATAAATAAGAGATTTGCCAATGGTCCCAGAGCATGTTTTGCTGAAGTGTCAGGGACTGAACACCGAGTCCCAATTCTCAGTTTACACCTTTAAAAAAACCCCGCAGTGCTTCCACTTTGGCACGTACCTTCACTCTAGAAGATCAATCGACTTTCTAGGTATTATCTTCCAAAATAGGGAAGGAACATCATCTTAGATTTAGAAACTCTGGAGACTCTAGCCTGAGCTATTAGCAATTTAATATCCACCTACGAATTGATTAAAGTTTACAGACTTCTGTCTTCTCTTTCCATAATGAGGAAAATACAGAAATCGCCTATTAAACCCCCAGCCCTGGCTCGTATCACACAGCGTTGCCCACTGCTCCCAGTAAGGACAAAGCCTACCCAGATATCAAAGTGTAGTAGAGAGCAGTAAATACTGACTACTTCATGGCAACTACGCTTTTCTCAGATGCGCTAGGAGAATAAATTGATACAATTCCTACATAATAAAAGGTTGTAACCATCAAGTATTATCATTATATTGCAAAGCTGATGGTTGAAGGCTGGCTTATTGCAAACTTCCCTTATCCATACCTTTTTCTTTTCTCTATTTATTTTCTGGAGAAAGTAGATATGTTTTAGTGAAAAAGGAAAAATAAACATGTTCTTTGAAAGAAGAATTCACGTTTCAGGAAGAAAAAAAAATGCAGCCTCACAGTAGACCTCACAAATACTTGGTAACTTTACACCCTGCAGATTTTTTCTGCAGACTGTAGATGCCATGTCTGATTTGACATATGAAGGATTTACACTGTGTATCGCTGTGTGACATTGTGTGAGAGAAAGGCTGGTAAAAGTATAGTTGCACATGGAAGTCAGAAATATCCTGCTAGGCTGTCCAAATCTGACTATATTTTGACTGTACAGAGACCGATCAAATGTTCAGAGCTGAAACATGGCTTACTCGTTACTGTGAATAATTATATTATGGGCAGTCATCTGCACTGAAATTCTTGGAAGAGAACTTATATATCAACTCACCTCATTGCTGTTTAAAAATAGAGACAAGTATGTCCCTCCTAATTGTCACTGCCTTGCAGCTCGGAGTGTTACACATTGTCACATGTTCCCATCCAGAGCTCAAACTCCTCAAACACTTTTCCACTCAGACTGTGCAGACTTTAAGTCCATACTTGTTTTTTCAGCCATGTCTCTCTATTAAAGTGTCTTCCACTTCCGAAAGGCTGGGTTTCACCCCCCGGGAAGCACGTGAGAATCTCGCTATTCCCTTCCGTTGGAGCTGGATTGGGCCTTGGCATGTGGGTCAGGGCTGCGTGTAGTTGCTACAGCACTCATTTGACAAGCACTCCTCTGGATGGAGTGGCACAGTACATGTTCGTATAAACCTAAATAGTCAGAATGCTAAGCTGGATCCCTGACAGCTTTAACTTACGAACCTTTCCCTTAACCATGTTTTTCCCATTTCCCCTCTATTTTACAAGGGTATTTTACATGTTAGCGTGGGCCACACTTCATTTCAGTCTGTTCGCGCACCTTTTGTAGGTCGCGCAGGCCAGAGGACGGCAACGGGATGGAGGCTGCTGCGGGATTCATGCTAATATTGCATATACTTTCTTCAGAAAATCCTTCCCAGTTTAGCTGGAGCACAGGCTCAATCCTGCCTTCACCCCTGCACAGAAAAGCAGCAAAGACATAAAAAGTCCCGTGTTGCAGAAATGCTGCCCTTGCTCGGGGGCTCGGCGAGAGGGCTGGGGCAGGTGACTGCAGAGTCGCTGGATGCGCTTTGCAGCTTCACGTATGGGGGAAACATGCGCCAGGACTAGCGCTTGATAACGGGAGCAGAAAATGTGCAGTAGCAGGATAGATCCCCACCCTTTAGTATGCAAAGCATGTCCACTAGGTGATGTACATGCTGCAAGAGCTGACATATTACCTGCTTCTCTCTCTGTTCATACTATTGTCTGCCCTTTGCTTTTGGTAGTGAGGAAAACGTATTAAGTTCCTTCCAAATTAAAAAGGAGAGGCTACCTACTTTCAGGAGTTTATAAGCTCCACTGATATACATTTTGATGTCTTCTCCTTGTCTAACGTGACAGATTTTAGCCCTGCTTCATGTACATGAATTTGGGGTACTCCTTAATTAAATTATATGCTAAGGACATTTTTTGCATTCTTGTTTGCCTTTTGGCACTGGTAGGACTCCTAAAACCCCTTTAATGTTGCAGCATTCTGAAGCACTTTGCAGAAGAATATATGCACAGTGACAGAAAAAGGGGAGCCGGGCTATTTTGGAAAAGATCGCATAAACAAAATGTATATATTGGCAGTCATAGGCAGGAATGCCAGTTTTGTCACTCATTTTCAGTGAAATGTGGCTTCTTCTTATTAAAAAAAAAATCTTTTTAAGAGAAAAGATTCTACTGGTTAAATAAAGCAATACCAAGCCAAAACAGGGAGAAAAAATGGTTTGAAAAGTTTCTTTTTCACAAGAGCAAAACGCTTATCTTGTCTTAATCCATTGTCTATGTTTTATTTATGCAAATAAATACGCATTGAATATTTATTAAATGAATATTTAATATTAAATGTATATTTAAAGAGAAAATATTTCTTTTTAGTGCTGAAATTTTTTTCTCTGTGCTGAAAGCAAGAGAATAGATTGCGCTGAAATAATACAGGCTTAGCCCTTCTTCTCTAAGAAATGTGAAAACACCAAAATGGAAATAATAAATTTGGTTTCCATCAATGTCAAAGAGCAGGAAACATTTTGCTGTTGAGGTTCCTGGAAGCAATAAGTGCTGTATTAACTGCCACGCAACACACACACACACACTCTCACACAGGATACCTCGCCTAACAAGGGGAAACCGTTGCCCTAACACACATGCATACAGTTCCTTAACTTCCCACCTGCTGGGCAGCCACCTGCAATAAACAATAGTGGTCTATTATCAGACAGTAATAAAATAAGCAGCCACAAAGCTGTTTACCTAAACACCGCTACAAGTCCCTCAAAAAGTGAGCTTCAGGCTGGGGAACCCTTGCCTCCAAGGCGAAGGGGGGACCTCTCTTAGGACAACCTCTGAAGGCCAGCACGTTCCCTATTTTAAAATACCAACTGTTTAACTAGAGACAGCGACCATCTGTAATGGACGTAGTGGTGTGCAGCGACTATAAAGTAATGAATCGAAGGTGCGTGATCTGTTCCAGGTTTCCTTTCGTACATACACAGTCCCTTGGTGCTGCGTCTCCTAAAAAGTACAGTGACATTTTGTATATGGAAGGCTAACAACATAACTCGCTTATCTTTTTCACTGACATGTTGGCAGTACATTATTCCACTTACACACAAGCTTAAATTGGGAATAGAACTGCATTTCCCTGCTGGCTGCAACTAACCAATATGCTGACCCGTATTGAAAATCTGGCTCATTCTTCATAAAGAGAGGTGAAGTCCTCTTTTGGTATATCAGATCTCCATGTCTCCAGCTGTAAATAAAAACAAATTGGTCTAGCTGCGAAGTCTATTAATATCATGACCTCAGTATGATGTAACTGAAACCGAATTTTCCACACACCCCCCAACCACTGTTTATATTTGCATCAAACTAAGTTAAACAAAGGTAAGTTTTAAAGCCTCTGTCTGGAAAAAAAAAAAGTCTGTTCTTGAAGGCAGTTTTTATTGTAGCGATTGTTTCAAAACGCATGTGTCTCTATAACCTAGAAAACTTCCTCAAAGAGATCCATAAATACTCTAGAAGCCACTTTGAGGTTTTGGTATTCTAGTTTCCTTTACTTTGTATTTACAATTGTGTATATACCTATATGTTTTGACTCTTCATATGTGAGTCAAAATCAAGTTTGGACTTTGCCGTGCTCAGGTATAGTCCTTCCATGACTATTTCAGAATTCACAAGACAACAATTTAAAAATCAAGTTTTAACTAGGGTGTAGTTCACAGCTTAAGCTGAAAAACACACGCTAACATAAAGTAGGTATTTTATTTTAAAAAAACAACCAAACAAGTATCATAGCAAACAAAAATGGTATTTCAAAGTTTCAGACTGCTGTGGAAAAAACTCAGCTGGATAATTGAGTCTGATGCTACTTCATTTGTTGGACTCTATTTAAATCCTGGTTTATTTTTAGAAAGAAACTGATGAAATCTAGTTTGCTCAGGAATAGTTATTTGCAGATCAATAGCAACTTAAAATGTTGTCTCATATGCACATCATTACAGGGAAGATGCTTTGATACATCAGTCACTTACAATTTCTCCTCTCAGACAAATGGGAAAAGTAGAAGTAATGAAAAAATGATGTCTTATAGAAGACAGAAGGTTTTTTTTCCCCTTTTGCTGGCAAAAGCTTTCTTTCTAAAAACTTTTAAAGATGGAAGTTAAGAGAACATAGGAAATAAATAAACCATAATACAGAAATATTCAGAAAGAGCAAAGCACAGTGTGAGAGATGCTATTTATGGAACAAGGAAATAAACATAACACTTTTAACACTACACAGTGCAATACACAAAATTACATTTTAAAGGGAAAGTAACAATGAGGATGCCTAAGAAAACCTACATGTTATATGGTTAAAAAATAAAAAAGCTAAATTCAGCCACCTTTGGTTGAACTGAATAGCAACCAATTCTGGTGTATTCTCCGTCAATTCATTGGAACTTTTCTTGAAATTAGGTGCTGCTGCATGTGTCAAAATCTCATCTGAAGTGCCATAATAATTTATTGCCTGTCTGCAGAAACAACCTGATTCTGTCTCACTGAAATAACCGACATGTTTGGCCACTGATTTCCTAGGAAAGGAGCCGAACTAGAACACTCGCAAACCTTATTACTAAAAATACTCTTCAAATAATATATTTTCAGCTCAAACGTCTTTCCTTTCTACACAATTACTTGCCTTTTAACCATGGGCAAAAAAAAGTAAACATAATGTATTTAATAGCTATGTCCTACATAACAGAAGCCAAGTGGGTCAAATATAGAAGGCGTTTTAAAAAATTTCAAAAGTAGAACTATCTTTAGTCTGCAAGACATAAACATGTTAAAACACATAAAGGATTAATTTCCCTGTTTTGACTTGTGTTTTTTCGCTGCCAGCAGTGACACAGCTTATGAACTGTGTCTCTATATCATCCAAGAGACCCAAGATGTGACTTCCAAGCTGCTCTCATCACCTATGGGATGTGGTGCTGCAAAAGGTCCAGCTTGCAGCAGCCCCTGCCACTTTGCAAGCAGCTTAAAGAACTGGCAAATAAGCTTTTCGGAAGGTCCTGTGTCAGAAATGGACCATTTCTGGTTAAACATCTGCACTTCCAATATCGCTCTGGTATCTGTGAGTTTGGGGAAGGGTATTAATATCTGCATTTTACAGAGCTGCATAAGTGGGGGCTGGCTCTTGGTCTCATAACCGTGAGATGTCCCCCAGGTTAGCAGTCGAAGCAGGAACTTACAGTCGGTTCTGCTCTTTAGCTCTGATGTGGCAGATCTGCAAGGAAAATCAAAAAATGGTTCAGATTTTAAATTAAGTGTTGATGAATCATTTGTATTTGTCTATTTGGTGATATAGCATAAGCTTCTACTTTGTCCTTTTAATTTTTTC
Organism: Haliaeetus albicilla; assembly: GCF_947461875.1. NCBI lineage: Eukaryota > Metazoa > Chordata > Aves > Accipitriformes > Accipitridae > Haliaeetus > Haliaeetus albicilla. The sequence goes on from NC_091485.1 coordinate 50,424,997, forward strand.
TTATTTTATACAGTGAGAATTTTTTTATACTGACGAGATCACTGTGAGAAGGTGAATACCTTTGTGGTTATTTACGGAAGTATTTCCCCCTTGTCACAGTGACTAATTATTCAAACTTTATTTAGTAAAACCCAAGCAATATATCTGATGTTGCTTTTCCTATTTCTCTTCTTAACAATTTTTGCCTGGAAGCTCCCAGTCTTGCTTGTTTATCTTCTCGTATAGTTTTGAGGAAACAATATACATCTCCCCATGTCCTCCCTTTGCCTTTCTTGTTCCATAAACAATCCTTCAGTGAAATTTGCTACAAGGCAGCAAATTGCAGATCCTGATGATTTTGGTGATTTCTAGATTAAGTCCGTCTCTCTGTTTTCTCAGACTTCTGTGAAATTGATTCCTTCAGATTTCCAATTTCAAAGCTGGAGATTTCTGTTTATTAAATTTAGCATTCTTCAAGAAAGTTATCTCCTTATTGGGATTGCTGTCACTCACTCAGCATTTCAGAGGTTGGTAACAGCTAATGACAAAAGCTGAGAGAGTCTAATATACTTTCTCATTTAGCTATATCAGAACACGGTTTCCTAATTTAAGTTTGCATAAGCTTTGGGATCCACTCCAATAGTTAAAGAAGAAAGTTAGAGGATTCCTAGAGTTAGCATCTCTTCATCGGAAGGCCTTTAAGCAGAGCCATTTATGATGGAAGATTTTCATCAGGCTGGATGTGGTGTGTCGGGGGTCATTCCATCTCACAAAAGCTATTGCATTAGGCCTCACAGAGTATCTAGCTCATATTTTTTTTATATATATATACACACATGCTTTTCTGTGTTCTACTTACATGTGGAATGAGTGGGAAGCAGGATAGCCACACATCTTTAAGGGGGGGGGGGGGGGGAGAAAGAAAAAGGAGAACCCCCAACCAACCAACCAGATATTTTTCTCCTTCACGCTATGCTTTTGCTATTCTTTCCTGAAGTCTCCTAGTTAACGTTGTGTGTATGAGATTCATGATTTTACCCCATGGTTTTGGAGCTACTTACTTGGAACTGTTATACCAATATACTGCCCTGCATTTGGGTAAATATCAGGGTCCCTAATGTATCTTTTGTAATAACTTCACTCCTAATAGGCAAACTACAATTCTTAGAAAGAAGATATAGGAAACTTGAACAGTTGTTAATTATAGGCAACTAGTCTCAGACTTCAGCAATCTCTCTGCCTGCTGAAGCCATGGATGGTCACTGAGAAATGCCTGAGCAAGCAGCGTTAGATCACTGCAAATACAGGTAGCAATTGTGCATAAGCCATATATGATTAATTTAACCCATCTGGCTTCTGCAGTGATCCCAGTGCATCAAAAGGACACCAGCTTACACTTTGGCCTTGATGACCACTTGTACTGACAAGAGTGATCTCCGTAAGTTTCCAGATGAACTTAATGTGAGCATATTTTGCGGTACGGGTATTTGTCTATATTTCAAATGCATGAATGATGTCTACAGTCTAAACAGTACCTTAATAATAACATGGATATCATGGGGCTGTCATTAGACACTATCAAGACCAAGAATATACTATATCATTCTTTTGTGTGCCCATATGGTTGCCCAATATTCTCTCTCTATTGGATTGTGCTTGGTTTTGGCATCTGAAAGCTATCTGGAACAATAAGCTACAGGTTTCCAATCATGTCCATGTAATTGGAGTAGCACCATACCAAGACCATAGCTGCTGGCATCTGCTGAAACAGCTGTAGACTTAGAAACATCATAAGATGCCAGAACTGGGGATGTAGTCAATAGAGTCTTTAAACTCTCAAAAGCACACTCCTGTTCTTTATCCCATTTCTTTTCAGTGTCTGTTCTAATCGGTTTATAAAAAAGATTGGCCTTTTTAATGTGAGGTTAAGTATGAATTTGCTTCAAATTTTATCATGCTGATGAACCATACTAGTTCTGATACATTTTTATATGGTGGTATTTCAAATACAGTCTTGATTATTTTTTTCTGCCTCCATTTTACTTCATGTCCGTCACATATTCTGACTGCCATAGCCTGTATTTTCCTGTTAATTTTAGTCCAGCAACTTCAATCACCTTCAGAACTTGTGTTAACCCTAATGTTGCGATGTTTCTCAAACTCCCAACAACCTATAATTAGAATTATATACTTCCTTTAGGGCTTACAGGAACTCCTTTGGAATCATTCTGAGCTATCTGTGATGGCAAACTGATGATCAAAGCAGTATTTCTGAATGATGCCATCATTTCCACATTGTCATGATGACGTAGACCTTGTCTAAGTCTCTGCCTGCATCTTGCAAGGATACTGGCTGATCGTGAATTATATCTTCCTGCTGACAAGAACAGACCAAGAAAAGACCTCTTAAGTCTACTTGTGCAGTATGTTCACCACAACTTATACCAAAGAAGCAAGCCAAGCGTCAGTTCAGTTCCGAGTTCTAATCTGTAGCTCTCTACCATCCTACAAAGATTTATTTTAAACTCGGGAAAATACAACTTTAGGCAATACTTGGCATGAGAGAAACATATACCACTTCAATTGGGTTGAACCACTTTTTCCTGAATTTGGCAGATTTCACCAAACTGGCCTTACCTCCCCTGTGCACTGTGCAAAACCTGTTCGAAAGATTTACCTGTAGTGACATTATTAGGGTAAAGAAAATCACCAGAATAGGATCTTTGCCTTAATAACCAAAGCAGATGTTGATTCATTGTGTGACGTTTCCATCCAACTGAGCTTTTGACTACTACCCTGGGGTTTTTCAGTGTAGCCCTAGACTTTTAGATTTATTTAAAAAAAAAATAAATCAAACACAAAAAAGCAAAGAGAGAGGATTTATTTTCCATTGTTCTTAGTGGAGACATGAGGAATTCCTTTCAGATTGCTTCTGCATTTCTCCTGGGCTACACTGTAAATGATTTCAAATTGCTCATGTCCCAGACCTGTCTCGCCTTTCTGCTGCTTAAAGCTGAAGAGTCTGACCAAAACTCCCAGGACCAGCCTGATCCCTCATCACCAAAGCAAAGTGGAAGTTACAGGCACCTTCCTCAGGGAAGTCAGGACAAGGAAACCAAAACTGGGCTTGGATGTATTGCCTTCTTTACATTTCAGCTGCTTACCTGTCCTTAATTTCTTCCTACTGGTGACCACGGTTCAGATTCCACAGTAAAAGTAAAGGACTGCTGAAAATAAGGAGGTCCCTGCAAGCATGCCTTCCTTCTGCATGTCTCGGGGTCAGAGCTGTCTCCTTCCTTCATCTGTGTGGAGACACAGTCACCCTAGGGTCTCTGGTTTGTATTCATGTTGGGTCTGTCCCATTTACTTAAGGGGTGCTCAAACTTGCTCTTCCTTCCTTCCTTCCTTTTTCTTTCTTTCTTTCTTTCTTTCTCCCTTCCTCCCTCCCTCCCTTCCTTTCTTTCTTCCTTCCTTCCTTCCTTCCCTCTTTCTCACAGAAACTCTCATTTCGCATGAGTTGTTGTTGCTGCACCAGTTATCCCACATTTTTTTAAATTTACCTTGGCTTTTAACTGTAAAATTTCTGTGAGGCGTATTTGTCAGTTCTTTACAATCCTACATATCAGGCGCTCTCTGATGTGTTCATTCTTGTTGGTATCAAAGCCACAAGGCTCTCTGTATTCATTTTGAGTCTATCTAAAGACTTAAATCACATCAGAATGTGCTTATCAAACATGTTAAGGGCAACGTCTTAGGATCACCTTCCTTTAGAAAGACAAATGATTTATAAATATTCTCCGCTTTACTTCACATTGGATAAATCGATGTGCTAACATGTACATCACCACTCTTCATGTTAAAGTGTACTTCACCGCTCCTTGTGCTACGTTTTCTGTAGCACTAATTTCGCACATGCCATTTGATTATATTCATGTCTGGAAATCTGGACAGCATTACATTTTATTAAATAATTAATTTCTGATATGGTGTCAGAAAACAGTACAAAAAGAGAGAAAGAGCTACTCCGTTTCACAGGTGTAACTTCTAGAGGCCAGTGGCGATGCTGGGGACAATGTTCAGTCTGTCATGGTGGTCTTTCTTAAAAAAAAAATACCCTGTGGTTTACAGCTCTTCCTATAATCATACTCATATTTCTGGCCTTGTGAATTAGGAAATAAAACTTGCTTCACTGTATTTGCAAGTATTTCTCCATACTACCAAGTACTTATATTTCCCATGAGAACCAGAGTAACAGAGAATACAGGACTGGGGGGGGGGGGGGCAAAGTATGATTCCTTCCCTCATCTCTCGCACCAGTCATTGAAGTAATCATTGTATTTTTATCAGAAATATGAAATCTACCCCAGTTTATATGTCAACACATTGGTTACAGCCTGTTCCAGATTCTCAGTGTCAAGGTCATAGGGATCTCAACACTAACATATTTGCCAAAAACCTCACTCTCCTATATCATCCAGGAATACCCAGGAGTGGCCCCACTGCTCTGCCAAGCTCTCACAGTAACATCCTTCCAAAATACACTCTAGTGTGAATCCACTCAGTGCAGGCCAGGGTTTTCAGTTCTGCTGTCCGCAGGCAGGTGGGATGGAGCCCACTGCCATCGCCACCACTGCTGGTCAGGAGTTCCTGCTCCTTTATAGGATTTACACCTTTATAAGGGGCTCAAAAAGACCACTGCCATCTCCGCTCTGCTCTGGTGATACTGTTGGTTTTGTCAGGTCTCACTCTACCAATTTCGATAAGGCCAAACGGTGCCCTCAGCTCATCTAGCAGTAATCCTGCTTCCCCGCTGAGACCCAGACTCCAGTGCCCAAGCACAGCCAACCTGCCAGTCGTCAGATTTAACCTACCCATAGCACGCACTGTGCAGTAGCACCTGTGGTCTTCCAGAAATAAGGTGCGATAACAACACAGGATCAGTTGCGCATGTTGAAATATGACCTAATTACAAAAAAAAAGGCTTCAGAGAAAGTAACGCTTAGTAAATATATGGTATAAAAACACAAGGAAAGGTGTCTGGAGTGGATGCCCTGGTTCTTCCCAGTAGAGGGAGTAGGGAGTTCCCTCCATTGTTTCCTCTACTCATGGCGTGTAAATATGGGACTTACAACAAGAGAGAAGAAAAGCTCTGTCACCTCTTTTATTTCTGTACGTATTAGCTTCCTGCACAGGGTGGGTCATTCTTCCAGAGTAACTGAATGTCTTTCTTGGGAAACTGGTTTCACTATTTGGATGTTATTATGCAACACTATAGGATTGGTATCTGTAGCAAAATCACCACAGATCATTTGAAAGGGTACTCACACTATCAAATATACTATTTCAAGTTGCGTGCTTTTTTCAACCACTCAGCAGAATTGGCAAGCATAGTTTCTTTAAAAAGGAATCAAGAACAGATCTGTTTTTGTGGCAACTGTGGTTCTTGCTAAGAAAGAAAATGAGGGGAAATGATTCACAGGCTTTCTGATAAGTACAAAGTGTTTATAATGGTACCATGTCATAAAGTGCATGATCACAATATTTAACACTACAAATATTTTCTCAGATTCTCTAATGATTATCATAGTGCTCTGCTTTTACATAGTGCTTTTTACCAATGTCTTTCACCTTAAGTAAAAAGATCCAGTTAGCAGGTGAGGAAACGGAGGCACAGCGTGAACGAGAGCCACAACTCACGCACAACACCCAGAAAGGCACCGACACGGGATCACCCTTGGACCAGTGTAGCGTGCTCAGCCCCAGGCAGCACAGCCGGCCTCCCACCCCATCCCCACCCAACAAATGCAGCCTAATGATAGCTCCCAAGGGAGAACCACAGAGGAGGAATCCCATTCTTCTCCCAGCGATGGACTTTAATAGTCACAAGCCGCCAGCTTTTCTTCCCAATGAAAGAAAATCTCAGCAAAGTTACATACCTTCTGTAACTCCCAGTAATCAAAACCTACTCTGCGACACGCGTGCGAGTTCATCATTGAAAGGAAAGGGTATCAACAGAGCCATAAACCCAAAGGGCTTGCTGGCAGCTGTGTCGAGGCACGCTTTACTTCAGACTGAGCCTGTCCTAATGTAAAATGATCAAAATCAGGAAACCTCTCCAAACCTCTTCATAAGCTTAGAAACCACAGCATCACAGAAACTAAAATAGTCTCACGCACTAGGCAGAAATGGTTTCTTTCGAGGGTATTAATCAGTCAGCCTTAAAGAATTTTAAAATAAACCTATTATTAATTTGTGCTGTGGTAAATTTTAGAGTAACACTAATTGCCTAATATTAAAAGCCAAGAAAAGTATAGTGGTTCACATTGCTAGGTTTTGTAATTATTTCTTTTCCAGGAAAAAAATACTGTGGCATCTTCTATTTCTATCAGCTTCCTTCCAAAGTTTTTATTAAAAAAATAAAAACACAAGGGGCACAAAGGTCCATCGTAGAGTTCTCCCTAGCTGACAGTACAAAAGCATATTGAATGTGGTCTGACAAATACTGGACCTTGTTACTATTAGAAGCCCCAGCTCTTTTAGCTGATAAAGGGAAACAGCAGTGTTCTCTACAAGGGTGTTATCCCAAGCTGTACCAGGGTTCTTCAATACACATACAACATGGCAGCACAGCGTCCTCGTACTTTTTTGACTTCTTCCCTGGTATTTTGCTCTCAGCAACCCTACACAAGCACAGAATGATAGTCCAGGCCTGACATGCAAAACCTAAGTCCCTTTCTACTTTCCCAGATCAGCTTCCCCTGCTGCATTTGATCAGATATAAGTGGGCCTTGGAGTATTAATGACCTGCCTTTAATTTCTCCTGGTTAATTATATTTTGCATCTTATACAGTCAATATAGTACAGAGACAAACATGAAAAAAAAATAATGCAGAAACACATCTCATACAAGTCCTAGCTGTTGCTCTGGTCAGGGTCTGGCAGTTTCAAAAAGAAGGCACAGCTTACCCATTCGGGACTTCTCCATTTTGGCTGCTTCAGCACATGCCTACTCTATTTGTGGTGTGGTAGGTGCTTTTCGCTTCTGACATTCTCCACGCAAGGTCCTGGCCAGTCTAACCTTGACAGTCAGTGCATAACCTGTGACCTATTTTGGTGGCATCCAATTTTGTACCACTTTTAATTTGGGTTTCTCTGGCTTTTTCCTCTTGACTGCCTCTGGTTTCTTGATAATGCATCTTTTTCCTTGATGCGTTTTCTTCCCTGCAGTTTCATTTCATGGCACTGTTTTGAAACAGATGCTCTGGCTACTTGCACAGTCAGTCCTGCCAGCTTCATGATTCTTCCTTGCTGTTTTTGACTGTAACCCTCAATTTACTAGGCCTAATTGTAAGAGATAATGGGAAAAAAGACCAAGTAGGCAAAACATAAAATGTAATGTAAGACTTTCAGCATACATTTTCTACAGCATATTTGATTTTTCAGTAATAAGAATTTCTGGTTCCATGCTTTTTATTTTGGATATAATGAAAACATATTCTTTCTGTAACTTAGTTGACATAAAATGAGCTATCTAATAAGACAGAACCTCTGGGAAGAGAATTGGAAAATAGTCTTTTGTTCCTTATCTGCCCCTTACTGAAGTGTTTTACTTAGTTCAGTAATATCAGCATGGTTGTTTAAAGCTAGATGCATAAATCTGTATTTAGAAACACAAACAGATTGCTTGCTTTATGTATAAACATTATATATGAAGTCAATATAACTTCAGTGAGGACTCTATATTTAGGATTTCTGAGTAACCAGCTATTAACCAGGTATCTCAGTATGTCATCAGTATCTAATTTTAGGCATCCAGATTTGACATTTTCAATCTTATTGTTAATTTTTAATTCACGTGAAAGTTTGCCATAAACACAACAGAAAGCCAAGTAGTTATCTATGGCAATTTTATATTTGAAAAGCCCTGGGATTTCAGCGTTTGTGACTATTTTTTTTTTATAAGATGCCAGTACATTTGGATGTAAAATGAGATATGGTTTCCTAGAAGTGTAGTGGATTAGCAAGCTTTCAGCAAAAACTGTCCGCTTCATATTTCTCCTTCTGTGAATTCCCTCTGTCTTCTAAGGGGAAGGAATTAGCTCTCTAGACAGCATTTCACTCAGTGATTTCCAGGAAAACAGACTGCTATGCCAGAGAACATCTTTGCTCAACAGTTTGCACTGGCCATTGGAATTTATGGTCCCTAATGTTAAAGACTGTTCATTGCATACAAGACCATTTATTGGTCATAAGGCCATTCAGTGGTCATAAGGCCATTACGTACAGGCCACTGAGCATGTTTCTGTTGATTTAATATAGAGAAAGTGTACTTAACCTTGATGATTAGAGATAACATTACTGAAAGACTCAAATGAAGAGATAAAGATAAAACCATGTATTAATTACCCTGGAATTACCTTTCGTGACAATATTTGTGCCAGTAAAGCAAAAGCAGAAAAATTAAAGTGAGACAGACTTTTTTAGTGGGAATGCCGAAGTTTAAGGCAGGAAGAAAGCACAAAGTGTTCTATTGGTTTTAAGCTGTTGAAGTCCAAAGAGTGATCTGAATACTATCATCGGGAATGTTTGTTAAGACAAAATGGTTGATGTCGTGAAGTAAAACCACAGATAGCACCCAAGTTCACATATTATTCAAAAATTCCTACACAAGTATGAATTTTTAAGATTACACTTTCTGATAGGAAAATTCCTGTGAAATAAGAAAATACACATAATTGCAAAATGTCATTTGTAGCCCTCAGTATGTCAAACTCCTGTGGGTTTCATTAAGGTAGGTCAATTTTTCAGGAAGTCTGGAGCGATTGAAGACCGTAAGAGTTTCATACTATAAGGTTATGTATGCTCTAATAATTCAAGTAAGTTGGATAGTTAAGATAGGTTGGATGGTTTTGACCTCAAACTGAGAAAGTTCTTTTTTTTTTTTTTTTTTTCCACTGGGTTTTGGATTTCATTCAAAGCTGAAACTCATGGCAAAACTCCAGGGTCCTTCTTTGTGTTTTCTTGACCTTGGGCCCGTTGTGTTAATATGTCATGTGGCAGAGCAGTCTGAATAAGTTAACCTCTTCAGACTCCTAGAGCATTTCTTGATGATAGCCAAGTTACAAAGAAGGGCATTGCCACCCATCCATGCCAAAGTGAAATTAGAGGAGCCCTTTTTATGGTGACCAATCCCTTGGGCAGGCTACACTGGAGTTAGGAACACTGTATCACGGCACAAAAAGTGACTCCAAGAAATGGAAGAATCCAGGCTGGACAGGACAAATCTGTATGCATGAAAAACAAACAAAAAGTTTACACATAGACTTGGTGAGTGTAACTAACTGGGGCGTTTTGCTTAACTTTACTGTAAAACACATAGTCCTGTGAGATGGAACAGACTCAATAGTCTCTTAGTGGGTGCAAACTTCAGAATCAAGAGCTGCCCCTGAGCTATCCCCAACAGCCATGCCCTGACATTTCAGCTGGACTGGTCAGCGGTAGGTCTACAAGCCAGACAGAAAAACTGCAAGCAAGCTTGGATGGCGGTGAATGCTTTACTATGAACAGGTCACAGTTTGTCATGTTATTCATGCCGTTGCAAATCTTTGCAATTTTAAATGGACTATATTTTACTTTGAAATCTTAAACAATAGAAAATGTCGGGTTCAGTTATGTGCTCTCAGATTTGAGGTGTAAATGGCCTTTTATACCCACAGACTCACTATTTTGATAGAGGCTGTAAAACACATGTACAACATGAAATATGAAAAGAGGAAAACATAAATGTCACACAATTGTACTCTGCACTCTTGCTGAAATTTCAGCTTTTCTCAGAACACCCACAATCAAACATTTAAAGTTTCCTTTGGAGTCTCACAAAGGGTTAAGGCAGCTTGTTTGGCATTAGATATTTGTATAATGAGCTTTTACTGAAGTAATTAAAATTTGTTTATAATTAATACAGATGAATTGGTTTCTGCACAATAATAGTTAGGAGATTAACAAAGGCCACATTTTGGCAACAGGACTACATTCTTTTCCAAGTGCTGTGGGACTTTATCCAATGAATGTCTGTCCAATCCGGCTGATTCTTCAGAGATGCCATATGGCACTGCTATGCATTACAATTTTTTTTCTAAAAGGCAGCCATATGACATAACTGATCTTCAAAACGTTGTCAGAAGGCATTACCTGGGTAGGCTGCTAGCTGCTTTCCAAAAACTTAGCAAGCACAGGGGCTATTAATTATGAGCAAAAGAAATGTGCACACACACGCTGGAAAGTTGGCATCCTTTCCTCTCTAGTCACAGCTGAGCATCTCTTAAACTGCTCAGGCTAGGAAAGTGAAGAGGGTTTTATCTTTTTTTAGCTTTACACATCTTCCTCTAAAACATTAATGCAGCAATTTCACAATCAAGTTATCTCAGAAGTGTCAGCACATCTGACCCCCAGTGCCCACGAATGTCTTGTTTTACCAGCAGCATGTGTTCCTATACTAACTCCACTGCTTTCACTAGCACATTTTCTTAGATCAAGAAATTGTTGCCTTTCCACACCCTCACATATGTCCTCTGAAATCAAGATGATCCAAACCATCCTTGAAGCCAGCTATATTATTTGTTTTATATATATATTTGCCTGTTACTTGTTATATCACTTGCCTTCATGGAAAAGGGACTAAAGGCCCCCGTGCCTCCAATAGTTGGTTTGAATGTTGTTATGAATGACACCTGAAGACCTTGATTTTGCTCCTTCTTGCAACGCATGAGCTGCAGTATCACCATGGATGGTTCATGTTCTTTTCTATTCTCTTTATTAGCCCAATAAGCATAACCATGCTCATCCTCCTCTGTAAATGCTCCCGAGAGCCTTCAGCTCACACTGCTAGGGATCTAACAAAGTGACTCTTCTAAAACCTGCCCTGGAGACCTTTGTGGTTGTTCTTAGGCCAGAAAATGTCTACAAAACTTGGAACATGCTATGGGTTTGTCTGCACTGTGACCCTATTGTGGCACCTATTTTCCAATAGCTCTTCCAACCCGCTTTCCCACGTAGACAAGCTTTTTTGCCTAAAGAGGAAATATTTTTTCATGTATTTACTTAGGAGTTGGAATAGAATATACGCCTCTCTTATCCATGTGTGCAGTCTTCCTCTTCCTGATCATTAAGGCATTTGGGCATGTCTGCAGTTAAATTTGCTGTGTGCTTTTTTGGAATTTCTTACAAATGTGAAATGATCTGTAACAACTAGTGACTGCTCTGAGTGGACACGCTATATCACTATTGTCCACACTGCCATATGACTTTTGCTTAGGCTGGGGATATTTTAGTGGAAATACTCTGAACTCCAATTATAGATACCATAGTATATTCCTCAGCTGATGGGCTCATCTTATTTTCCACTGTAGGAATCAAACAGCAGATAGCAAAATTTGGAGTAAAATTATTATTGTTGTTCTTCTCTCATACTCTTCTTCAGGTATCGTCTAGCCATGTGGACTAGTACGTTATTCTTCTGGTGATTAGCAAAAATAGTCTTCTGCAAGGATATCAAAAAGTCATAAAAGGGATTGCAGAGCTCAGGCATGATCTCCAAAAGATCTCGAAAAGAAATGTTGAAAATCACACCCCTGAACTTATTTCGAGGTGGCTTTATACTCTGCACATCAGTCAATGGCAAAGGATTTCTGTGATTGGCGTTGCACATCTGGTGACAGAAGCACTGAGTGCTGAAGCATCTAGTGCTTTTCTAGCAGGTGTCTGGAGCAGTGGATGTCACATATGAAAGCTACCTGCATTGCTACAGCTATCTGAGAGCTTGATATTTCTCATAGCTCAGTAGGTAGGTAAGGAGTTCAATGCTGGTAAAACAGCTTGCGACATTGGTGTAAAGGACTTGGCAAGACGATGCTGGATAAAAAGACAGGGTACCACACAGAAGGCTTTTAATAATATTTCATTATTTTGTTTCCCCAAATGTTCAGTGGCAATGCATAAGCTATCTATGCTCTCCCTTTGCTCCTCACACTGCATTTGTGAATTCATAAATGGAAAGTTTCTTCTTCTTGGTGTTTGAAAGCCAGGCTAATGACTGCTAGGAGAGCCCAACCACATTGATAGGCACTGCTCTGCAGTTCATCACTTTTAGTTTACTGGACATTTTCCGCAATGAGAAATGGAAATTTTGTCCCCTGGTCTATATGGGCATTGCTATTCACTCAGCCTTTGTGGAAGATACGGCTTCCCTATAGAAGATTTTCCTGGTCACCTCAGTGGGACAAAAAAACCTATTTCACTTGCCCTGAATATCTGTAGAAGAATGTAACGTACATTTAGGGGACTGGTAGGAAAAGACTGGCTTTTAACCTTGAATATGCTAGCCTGAGAGTGGATGCCTGCTCAAGCCAGTTACTACTTAGAAACCTGGAGTCAGGCATTTACCAGGCTTCAGGTTGGAAGCTGGTGACATCTGTGAGCAGTATGTGTTTTAATGTTTTTCTCATGATTGCGGCACATTACAATAATGTGTAATTGCTGTGATGCATGCACCTATTAATGCTTCTTATGTGGTTTTTAGTGTGATGTAACATATGCGAGCATTCGAAGAGCACATGTTTGGACTTTAATGTCGTGCTTGCTAAGGTGCAGTGAAAGCTGTGGGGTTAATAAAGAGGTTTGTGAAGAAGAGCAGAGTAGGTGGGCATTTCTATAGACCAATGAATATTCAATAAATAATGAATACACACATTTCTAATTTTGTTAGCAATTAAAAAAGCATCAAATAGACACAGTAATTTAGAAAGTTATAAAGTATAAAAAGAACAGAAGTGTTTTGCTGTTAAAGTTAAAAACATGCATATGTTCTCTGTATTGTGGCTGCTGGTAAAATGGTATATGTTTTGATAGTGTTAGAATTGAGAAGAATTTGCTATGTCCAGAATTTTCTTTATTATTTTGTGACATGGCCTCCTCACAAAAGGATTTCTTTAGGGGGGATGCAGTGAATGGTGTGTTCAAGAATGCATATGCTTCAGAGATAAAAGCCTGAAGGGGACACTCAGGTGACAGCAGAGTCGGAGAAGAGAGAGCCCACAGCTGCCATGTTCTTGAGAGTGTGTGGTCGTCCAGCCCAGCCGCTTTGCCTGGGAGAACCGACTGCTTTTCTGTGTTGTCTTGTTTGCTCCTTGTCCTGCTTCATGAGCCCTGGTTAAGTGTTTTTCTGCATCAGGACACATCGTGGGTTTTAAACAGGGAGTTGTTATAACTCAAAAAAATATTGACTGTAACAGCTGTTTCATAAGTGTTAAAAGTTTACCATGAAAGCATGAATTAAGGCAGATTTATGAATATGTTATTTTTAACATCTCTTTGGGATAAAAACATATTTAGAATATATGCAGTAAAACTCCTTATGAAAAGTAGTTACTTGACATGTAGAAGACACACTCTCCAAAGTTTAAGAACTTGTTATTTTTCATAATACAAAAAGGAATTAGAATACATTATGAACTAATGTCAAACTATATCCTTGAGCTGAAGAGAGACTGATTTATAGAAATTTTAAATATGTCTTGAACTGATAAACTTTTTCCACTTACACAATTGAAAGACGTTTAAAACAACCAAGCCAAATAATTCTTAACTTCAAAAAAATCTTTTTTTTTTCCTCTGGTGCCAAGTTTCATCTTGGAGGGAACTTTTATAGCTGATTTAAAACACCGTAAAAGAGGATTTATAATGGAAATCTCTACCCTTACTATAACAGCATTAGCAGGTGCCAGCCTCTAACAAAAGTCCATACTCTGCCATGATGTACTGAAAGCAATGTGAATAGAATGCCATTATTTGAAGTGAGAGGAAATGAAATTCAATTCATCCACCTTAATAGAATAGTCTTATACTTAAGAGATAATGTCAGTAGAATAGAACATTGTCACACGAAAATTAACTGCTGCTGCTACACGAACACCAGGGCAAAGCTGAGGTACTTAAAATAAATTTGGGGCTAAGCTGATGGTTACTTTTGAAATGGGAAATCCTGATCCTGTGACAATGTTCTGCTATACAGATGTCTTGTTTATCCGGAAGTGCGGCAGAACCACAGGGCCAGGGATGCTTCGTTCGGGGCCAGGAGTAGCTTGTGAGGTCCCCATCTCCCCCTCCCATTCCAGCTGTTTGCTCTCTCTCCAGCTGTGGTGTGCTCTCCTTTCTTGGTAGGCAGTTGGTGGAGATCAGTGCGTTGGTCTGGGTTAAAAAGTGCCTCCATCCCAAATGTGGGCGTTTTTTTAAGAGAAATAATTTTCGGTTGCCAATTTCCAGGTCTGGTTCCTAGCACGGCTTCACAAAATACTGTGTTGACACAATTGCTGAGGCAGCTCACTGCGGGATGGGGAAACGACACAAGCGGGGACATGAAAGCCTTCAGCTGTTAGCATTGCCTCCAAAGTCAGCGGCGATGAAGTGACAGCCCCACTGACAGATGCAGACAGGATCACCTCGCCTGGCAGTGGCTGTTGTGTCAATGATGCTTTCTTCAGTTGCTGACCTCCTGTTTCTGTTTGCAGACACGAGTACTCTGAAAGGCAGCGCTGGAAGAGGTCCAAGGTGTGTTCCCTCTGCTCCTCTTCATACGAGAGTCGAGCACTGAAGCCAGGTGCAAAACTTTACAGCCAGGTGTTGAATTCTGTCTTGGGACATTTAATCAAAGTCTGAATAGCACTGGGATTTGGGGGTGTACGAGCAATATTGGTGTGATTTCAATTCCGCCAGTGGTTGCCACCATGCTGTCCCTGCGGAGGATGGAGAAACATGCTGCGGACACTGATCTGTGCCAGGGAGGGGGCAGACGTATTCCATTCCTGCCTTCCTTGCATTTACCCCACTGTTCTGCTCCTTGCAACAGTGTTTTGAGCTTTATGGATACTGGCCAAAGCGGGGAACAAAGCTTTTTCATCTTGGTACTTCATATATTTAACGTACTATTTATAAGCCATCAGGTTGTTTCAAATGGTGTGTTCTCTCATTATTCAAACCCCTTTTGCATTGTGACATTCATTAACATGGACCTGATTCCTTCCTGGTGCACAGAATGGTGAGTAGTTCCCCTGAAATGAATGAGTCTCAACATGCATAAGGGTGGCAAAATTCAGCCAATGATGAGTAACCTGAATGAAACCAATTTTATATTACAGATTCCATTTATTTGAAGGCCAGAAAGGACTGTCATGATAATCTAATCTAGCTTCTTGCATTACATAGGCCACAGAATTTCACTAAATGATTGCTGCATATAGTTCAATAACTTGTAGTTGAGCCAGACTACATTATTTCTCTTGAGATATGCAGACCAGGTTCCATGTGGTGGAGACTTACCACGTACCTGAGACATTTCTGCCAATATTCAATTAAACTCAAGTAAAATTAAACTCAAGCAAAATGATAATTTTGAACATGACATATAGATATTCCTGAGATTCTTACCTTCAACATTCTGAGCTCCGACAAAAATTAGTTCTTTCTGTAATAATAAAAAGTTTTAATACAAATGACAGATAATACAGGGAAACCTTTATTAGCCTATACTAAAACAAAGTTAGTTGAATATAAAATGCTCCAACATATTTTCCTTTGCCATGTTGTTAAAAACTAATTGAAAGTTTGTTTATATTTAGTTACCAATTAACAAAGAGCTTTATGTCTTGATAACTGCAGCAATTTACAAACATCTGCAAATAGCCTGTTGTTTTATTTTCCGTGATTCCTGGCACTGCTCTCAAATATTTCAAATATGTCTGAAGAAGACAGTAGAAGCAACAAAGTCTCATTTAAATTGACCACAACATGAAGCAGTGTATTGGAGTTGTGTTTCTGCGGAATGTTTCTAGGTGCACTTGCAAGAGCAAAACCCCAAACTTCTCCAAATCAGTTCTGTTGAGGAGGGAGTGTGCCAAGGCAGAGAGCACAAGGTCTTCCTACCCATGGAGTGAAGGGCTGCAGGTCTGGAGAGCTGGGCGGCTGCCGTCCAGTTTCTCCCCTCCAGAGGTCTTTTCCTAGAAAGCTACTTGAAGAGGATTTGCAAAAGCCATCTCTCATTCCTCCAGGGAAGTTACTCTGAAGCTACTAGACGTGGAGCAGCCAGTCTGGGCTACAATGACATCTTTCTTCTAGGATGTTGCTCTAGTAAGTAAAACAATAACAAACAGACAAAATGGCCCTGATTCTCCTTTCCCCAGATAGAATTTTACATGAGCCCATTTCTGCTACAGTGATCAAAAACTAGCATCAGTACAAGAAAAATTAAGCCTCAGAGGCTAAGCAGTTGATATTAAAATGCAAATAAAAAATATGGCAGCCAACTAACTGAGCAACAACAGCATTGATGATGAAAGATTGATGTTTACATTTCCTGGCTTCCCTCCCCAATAATTATTAATGCAGTGGCAACATATCAGATAAAAGAGTGTTGAGTCACATAATTTTGGTTAATAATACTTAGCAATTTTAAGTTGTCTGGGCAATAAAACATACAATATCTTTGTTAGTCTGCAGCCCATTCAGGGACGGCATCTGCAAAGATCATTTCTCTTTCCTCATGCATGAGGAACAGGTGAGTGGACTAGGACTCTTTTGGCTAGAAAAAAGAAGTTACTGAAGAGAAATTTGATGCACATCTCCAAAATTATGAGGGGTGTATTGTGAGGGAGAGTAATAGGGGTATCACATGAAACACCAGGTTCAAAGCAGAGAAATGAACATGGTCTTTCATACAATTTGTGCCTAAGTTGTAGAATTCCAGATCACAGAATGAATGTGAAAACTTCACATGCATCCATGTTCAATGCATTAAAAAGTGATTAAAAAATGGAAAAAATCATCGTAGAAAACCACATATATTACTTTATTCAATTAAAGTAATATACCTGCCTCTCAAAGTGCCCTTGAGATACAGATTTTTGGAGGCCAGGAAAATATTCTGAGAAGATATCACTACATTTGCCATGTTGGGTATTTTTCCCTCTTCAAGCAACTGTTGGTGCTTAGCTTAATCTCAGGGACTGACTACTGGGTAAGATGGACTTTTGTTCTGAACTGATAAAGCTATTGTTATTTTCTTTATTCAGACCTGAATTATTCCATTTGGTCCACAATGCAGTTACATCTAAGGGTAAATCAAAGTTATAAAGAGCGTAAAACTAGTAGAATTTAAATGCTCTGTCTGGTTAGATCGCACAGAGCTCACTATTATGGGCGATGTATTTTTTGGATGTGTGGCTCAGTCTCAGTCTAGCCTTTCAGAACCACTATCAAAGTGAGAATTGCCATAAATATATCAGCATATAGAAAACAATTGGCCCTCAATCAGTTGTCAAAAGACTTGAAATTATGGATAGATCATATCTTCCTTTATCTGAGAAACCTCCTAGATATGTGATTCAGAGCGATGCAATTACTAGTCTAACAGGACAAGAACAGTTACAAAGTTAATTACCTGTGATTATCTTACAGAAGGTGGTGATTATATAGCTGAATGACAAAAGAAGAGTGTTCACGAAGACAAAAACACACGGTACCATAAACTGATAAAAACAGGGCCACCCATTGTTAAATTAGAAATAGCCCACTTCAGTTTATGTTTCTATTACAATAACGCCTTCCCCATTCTCCCAAACCTCCCTGCTTTTTCTCAAAGGAAACAGTAACCTCATGAAAGAGCTACCATTCTTTCCTTCCTTAAAGCTCTTTTCTGCCTTTAAAGTTTCACGGTGGATTTTAAGGGCTGTTAAAGTAACAGCCAACACAGGGTACAGCGAGGAAAGGGGCAGCCAGTACCATGCCATCTCCTCCCCCAGCTTGTTTGCACATCTACCTTAATCTTCTTGACCTTATCATACCTACTTGACCCATCCTTTAGCCTGCTGAATAATGAAAATAATCAGTTCAGTGAATTCTAGCTGCTCAACAGCAAGGCTGAATCCCCTTCGCAGTCCTAGCCCTGCAACACATGTGGTGCCAGTGGTGGGAATATGAATGCAGCAAAGTATCTGAAGAATTTGCTTCCCCCACAATAAAACCATGATCACGGAACCACACTCATGGGAGTAGGTTCCCTGATAAAATCTATCTATGGGAAATGTTGCTTGTCTTATGCAAGAGCCCACCCTTCCTTCGACAAACTCCCTTTGAAGTCTCACAAACATTTGCCTTCTGTGGGATTTTTGCTTCAGTCCAGGAATCACTTTTCTTCTCTCCTCAACGTTTAGCATTTTGGTAATCACAGGTTCATGTGTTGGAGGTGTTAGCTGCTTGCCTAATGGGAAAAATTATTCATAAACATCTAGGTGAGTCAGAACACGCACACACTGTGTTAGCACTCCTTTGGGTTTCCTGAATACTTGTGTGAACAAAGGTTTTATTATACAAATATTAATAGGATTCCAAATTCATGTCTGTAATTTGATGGTCTTCAAAGCGTCTTTGGGACTTCTCAGAAAGATGCCCACGATGTTGTGGTTAGGAAGAGCATTGGAGGCTGTGTTCCTCTCATTCAAGTACAAAGACTTTTATGAATGCATTTA
Source organism: Haliaeetus albicilla (assembly GCF_947461875.1). Taxonomy (NCBI): domain Eukaryota; kingdom Metazoa; phylum Chordata; class Aves; order Accipitriformes; family Accipitridae; genus Haliaeetus; species Haliaeetus albicilla. The sequence continues at coordinate 50,443,551 of NC_091485.1, forward strand.
ACTGTGACCAACACGTAAAAGTGACTTTCTTGTACCTAAGATCTGAAAATATTCCAGCCAGAGTCTGGGCACAGGGAATTAAATAAGGCAACATAATTAGGCCATACCATTCAAGATGGGACTGCATAAGCATAAATGCGGTGGCTGCAGCCATGTTTGAAAGCCTGTGATGGGAAAAAAAAATACAACTCCAGCTCTAAAATAAGTGGCAGAGCTTTAAAGTTTTCTAGTAATATGAGTAACTGCTCATCATGGAGGTAAACGAAGGATCCTCCCCCTCCTGGCCCAGTTTCCAGAGTATAGACAGCTCTCTGTTGAAGGTGGTGGCTGCATTGCCCCACAGTAAAGATGGTGACTGTGCAAAGCTCCAATCTACCTCCTGTCCCATCTCTACCATGCTGCTGTGTCCAAGACATTCATTGGACGATGATCCAAACAAATTCTTATGAAAACTAGTCCACTGAGCACTACTAAACATGAAGTGCAGCTTCTGGCCCAGCACCTCCCGAAAAGCAGCGCTTTGGAGAGGGGCAGCACCCGAAGCATCACTTGACACTGGCTGCTCCTCCGCTCTTGCCCTGAGCACCACGGCTGGCCTCTGCCCCCCGTACCACCTTCCTGGCTGGAAACCGAAGGGACGTGACGGGGGAGCTTCGTAAGCAGCTGGGGAAACGAATGGGCTGAGCCAACGCTGATGCCAGCCCTGCTGCACTGTCCTCCCGCTGATTTCAGTGGGTGTTGGATGCGCATCTTTGAAGGGCAAATTTACCTCCAGCTTAATAAGCATGATAAGTCATAGATTTGCTGGGAGCAGGAGCAGAAGCCCTCCCGCATCTGTTAGCACATTATTAGCACAGCTTGTTATGGGGCCTCACGTGATGCGGCCCTGGTCGCAGGACGCAATTATGGATGAATTCCTGCTCTGCCTCCCCCACTGACTCAGCAGCACAGCTGGAGCCAGCCATAGTCACATTGCAGGAGGTGAAAGGTACTCTGAATTATAGATTGCCTTTGACCTTTCTTGGTTTAAATTAAGGATAACATCCAGGAAAGTGCCTCCAGCCAGGACACTGCTTAAACATATGCTTAACTTCCACCAGGGGCTGGTGCTCATCAGTGGAGATGAAACGCTTGCTTACAGTACAGTGTGTGCAGAGACGCTACCCCAATGATGATTAAATACCTTTCCGAAGAGGAGCGTAAATGACGGTTTCCTATAAAAATGGTAACCAGCATAACTCCTGAAATCCAGAAACACCCTCAAACCTACGAAAATACTCACTTAAAATTCCGAGCAGATGTTGAATTTCAGCCACAGCATATAGATACATTAAAGGGGAGTACTATGAAAATTACACATCTTTTAAAAGATAAAAGAAACAAAGACTGTTAATGAAGAAAATCAAAACTAGATATGAGTATGCCGTCACACAGGGATATCTGTCTGAACAGACAAACTCCCTTACAAACCCACTAAGAAGGAATTAAGGTCAACTTACTGTCTTTTCATCAGGGTGTTTTCTATGATAACTTTGTAAGTGCTCTTAATATATAACAAATAATCTCAGGGCAAAGATCTGTTTGAAGGAGATATGATTGATGACCTATCATCCCTAATTCACTGTTTATACTCGTAGTGAGCCTATGGGGAAAATACCTCATTCATCAGGGTATTAGTGAATTCAACCAACGTATGGCACCTTCATTTTAACAAACTAAAGGAGAAAAGCTAAATGGGGGAAAATTGACAACCATCTCTGATTCTATGATAATGCAATTAGGCTGCTCCTCTCCAGAGCTTTTCCTAATTCACAAAACAGCTTCAGTCGGCAGGTCATAAATATATGATCATTTTTCACACTTTGAAAAGTAATGATGCCTTGACGTGAATCAATAAATCTTGGTGAAGTCATTTATACTTTTGTGTTGTGCATACAAATCAGTTTTAAAACAACTATATATATTAATTTTGACTTTTATATAGTCTTTGTTTACAAAAAACTGATTTTGCAGAAGCTTCTGCATTCCTTGTGTACCCAAAACTCAAACTGAACTCAGTGCCCATTTTCAGGAGCCAGCAATCCTAGACCAGACCTTATGGCTCTTAATATCTTTTCTGTCTGATAAAGACATAAAAGGAAGGGAGGGTGAGAGGGGAGCAAGGCAAAATAGCATTCTCTCTTTTCCCTTCTTGCTTGGCTTTGGGCTTCCTTCTGAAAATATGTTGGGGGTTTCCCAGTAAATATTGACATTCCCATTGTTAATTTATGCAAGTTCCCACTATAGACCTTCAGTCCTCTCTAGGGAGGGACAAGTGTTAGGCTTGCCATTATGCACTGCAATGTTGCTGTGAGGAAAAAAAGGAGTGAAACAGTACAATAAAAAAGGTTATCAGAGCATCAAAACTTGCCCTTTGGTTTTAGGAGAGATGCAAGAAGAACCACACCCGATGGCAGCACAACAACTGAACCTTGCCATGTGTCTCATTTAGTAGAAATTTTAAATCCCGACGATCTCTTTAATGCAAAGTCTGTCTTCTCATAGGATTCTGGACATATTACGTGTTTAAGGAAAATACAGTAAAACCCTGAATATGTGTGTATGCCAATATGAACAACGCACGTCACTGTTCTGTGGCATATGAAAGTTATCTCCTTCTGCCTCTGAAGTTTTGTGGTTAATAACTGAATAAAACCCAAATACGTTCCTTATGCCATGAATATGATAGGATTTTACCTGAGGCAGACCTATGCAAAGATAACCAATAAAATTGAAATGCTAGCCACTGATTCAGTGATAAAACTGCTTTGTACAACTTAGCAAACCATAAATCACATTGTACAATTTCTCTATACATCCAGGAGCATACAAATTCACAAATAAGTACTACGGTACACAAAAGAATGATCATGAATTATCCACAGTAAATGTAAAGATGTGCAGGCTGATAAATACCTCAGGTAGCTGCTGATGTTTGCCTTGTTATTAAAATATCTACACGTTGCCAATTTGCAGCAGTTATCCTGCATGGAATAGAAGGGTTTACTTTTTATACCTGAAATGCTTGACAATTTTGCAGCATGCAAAGAGAAATGACACTAAATCACAAGCGTACCTGCTGTGCTGTCATTTTCATCAGGATATCTCTTTTGTTTAGTTTATTCACTGCTGCTTGTTCTTTAAGAAAGCGGTTTTCTAATAGGGATGGACAAAACCCCACATGTATCAAGGGTCTGAGAAGAAAAATAAGTTTTTAAGTTGAGAACAAAAACAAAATGGCATTTGGATTGTTCACAACTCCAGTTAAGTCATTTTGAATTGCTGATTAAAATAAATATTGTACTGAAAATTGTTTTTGTAGTCTCTGTGTATTCTGCCCTGTCTCCATTATTTGATCTCTATTACGATAAGTAGCTGGTTTGCGATACACTGTGCAACTAAGCCAAATGCATACAGTACATGGCTGAAAATTTAACAATGCATTAAAGTGCAAGCTCCCATGCTTATGTAGTTTATTTTTCACAGACTTAAGTAATAAAGTAATACTATTTTAAACAAAGGTAGGACGTATTTTTTTAATAGACATTAAATACCGCATTATGAAATGGTACTTCAGTAGTAATTTTAAACAGTGTTAGTTTTCAATCATGTATTCTGTAATATGTATGTTCATAAAATACTGAGGACTAGGTCTCAAGCTGATGGCAATTAATCTAGCTTTGCTGAAGTTAGAGGGAATTCATCACATGCTTTAAGCGTACATGATTTTCTGAATCAGTGCCAGGTGAGAATCTAGTCCATCGTGTCTCCCCACGATGTTTGATGCTCAGCCCCATGATTTTTGAATTTCAAGGGAGCAAGAAAAAGTGCCTCAATAATTTTGTCACTGGCCTGCTCACCAGAATCATCTGTAACAGAACCCCCCAGCATCTCTAACTGCATCATCTTCTGTCAACTTAACCTGGTTTCCAGCCCTGCGGAAGGTGTGGTATGCATTTTGTGAAGGTTCTTACAAGGAAAATATTTGGATTAATGATATAATTTAGTGGCAATTTAGTGACAGTAGGTCTCAGTAGAGTGACAATGGGATTGAAAAAGTAAACCAGTGGGATATACTTGATTGTGGCTGTTGGGCCGGCAGCAGGGAAGCTGCAGGGGTCACACTGATTGGCATTGTCACTTTCCCCATTCATCAAGCAAGGCCAGACTTCCCAAATCATTTACCAGATGGGGCAGCTCGTCAGTTTAAACACCTGATATGAAGCCATCCGTCATCTGATAACATGATCGTTGGGCTGCAGCTGGCTTGGTGCTCTGCAGCCTGAGTGCACATGTGATGGACTGGAGCCAGGGAAGCGGGCTTAGCAGTGCTGCGCTCCCCTGATAGGATTTGCAGCCCTCCACTGGACCATGGAACAGGTGGAGACGGAGAGAGAATGAAAAAATTACCATGTGTTGCAGGGATTAGAGAGCACACACTTACCACTCCACTTGAATACCAATCAAAGGACAACCTTGAGCCAGACGATTTAAGGCCATCCCTGATGTAATATGGGGAATATAGGTTCTTGTATATGCTGATATAGCTTCATTCTCCTACAGGGTTTTGGACTGATACCTGGCAATACTGTAATTTGCCTTTCATCTTCTGCTGCGGAAGAGAAAACAGATATTTGGAAATACGGGCTTTTTCTTTTTTTTTTTTTTTCCCTTTTCAAAGGACATCTTAAAACAGGTTATCTCTTACCCAAAAAAATTGTAAATTTCTAGGCACTGACCACAGATCTTACTAGTTTTGCTCAACAAGACAAAAGCCTGTCGGGATGGAGAGGAAGTACTGTGAATTCATAGTATGATGATGCTTACTGAAAGCCAGTCCCATGCCCAGATCCCCCCAGTTACTGAAGTGCTCGGATCTCCCTAATTTCAAAGGAGTTAGGTGCCTAAATGGCTCTGAGGATCTGTCCTTCAGTGGCTACTCTGAAGCCATACTTAAAGTCCTTTCTCAGTCACCAGATACCGTGGCTTTGATCTCAGATAAGTCCCTCCTGGGAAAACCACTTTGGGCGAGACCCTGTGCTGCAGTGGTAACAGGTACATTAAATGGCTTTAATGCACATAGGTACCTTCCAGAAAGTGAGCTGGTTTTCTGCCCCGACATAATATGCACCAGCGTCCCTGGGGGTTTCAGCATGGCAGGGTTTCTTTGCAGAAATGTGCACCAGTTGACCCCATTTTGGTGCATACATCCTGGGTGCAGGCCTCCTCCTCGCACATGCCTCTCTGCACTCCTCCTCCTCGCAGCCTGCTCCATGTTGGGTGTGGAGGACCAGAAACAGCATTTTGGTGGAAAGCTTCTCTGTGGAGGGACTGGCACCCTCCCGCAGCAAGCTGTGGGCTGAACTGGGCCCCTCCGCTGCAAGGCAGCTCCCTCTCCCCGTGCTTCGAACTACAACAGTAGGGAAACTTTGTCCGTCCCCTAAAGACTAGTGTCTTTAGGAGCACCAAGTACCCCTTGGTCTTTGGGACCCAACGCTGCTTCGTCCAAACTCTGTAGGAATAAAGACTCATGAACCTGCTTGCTGCATCAGGGCTGTGGTTGGTTATTCCAGGATGGAGACAAGAGGCAACTCTCCCCTCTGTAGGATACATATGGTCAAGGACAGGATGTAACGTGTATTATCAGTGTGTATATGCCCTTTCCTTTAAAGACAATTACTTGTGCAAAATTCTTCCCTTGGCTGTGCTTTTTCCTTCCTGAAAATTGTTGCCTATGGAAGATCTGCTTTTGGGTGGAGACTTACTCCTTTCACTTCTGATCAGATATTAAGAGATGCCCTTGAAACAACTTTTTGATTGAATTGTTCCTTTCTTTTTAAAATTTTATTTTAGGCTTTCCTGCAGTTCTGTGAAATGAACTAAATACAAGTTTATTTTTTTTCCAAACAGAGGCAAAGGAGACATCGCCACTTCTTAAGAGGCTTCATGTCCCCTTGGGAATGAAGCTGCAGTTGCAGTGTGAAACGATTGACTTCTTTTGTGGGAAGGAGACGCTGTTTTGTCAAAAACTCATTACCCAGTGGTAGACACTTAGAAGCATCAGAGATACTATAATTTATGTTTGTGATTAATGGAATAAACTGTAAGTTATTTGTAGAAAAGCAAGGTAAAAGATTGTAATTTGTTCATTATGTACCTTGTTTTGTCTGACTTTCTTTTTTATAAATACTTATATACTCTATACTCATACTCTGTTAGATAAATTCTGCTTCCTTTTCAATTTCAATGAATGCCTTTTTCTGAGATTGATAGTAGGGGACTATTCTGGGGGATAAGGGCAGCTTAAAAGACTTGCAAAAATTGTATTTAGAGATATAGCATTAAAAAGGTGAAAACTCATAAAATGAACATAGGAAACATGCCAGTTTTGAGAACTAGTCAGACATCTGCAGACATACAAAGAGATCCTTCGTTCCAGCAGAAACAGCATAAAAGTTCAGCAGAAACCCGAGAATGAATTACTGATACAAAAAAATGCCCCCATGGCTCATTAGCACAAATGAATCATGCTATTTTAGAGATGAAACAAAAGGGTTTATGCTGGCAATATACCTTTAAATCTGTTTCTTTCGCCAACTGCTTTTATCTATCTATAGAATAATAATTAGCAACTTCAAACAATAACTAGGCTATTTTATGAGAGGAAGCATGACTTTATTCCCAGCATAAAAATGGGGAAGCTGAGGCAGATGAAGTGAGTTGATATCCCTGTGAGGATTAAATAAGGAGATACTCGGAACCCAGGTTTGTTTTTAAGCTGTAAGAAAGTTTTTTTTCTTTTTTCCTCCCTTTTTAATATAGCAGCTAAATAATACCCACAGGTGAATTACTTACAGATGACTTGTAAAGAAAACCCAACCTGCTGATAATAGGAATAACATGGGTTGTTATAGATGTCATGGTGTGTGGAAATATAGAACAGGAAAATTAGATAGAAATGACAAAATGTGGTAGATGGTGACAGAGGGTTATTTTTCATCTAAATTTGTACATGCATTTAAGAGAGTATCATCTTAGTTTTTTATTTAATATATGGGTACCTTTAGGTACCTTAATTGCCTAGGCACAGTGTTACATGTATTTAGAAGCAAATAGCTGAATTAATTTAATTTCAGTTTTCTTTATTTTAATTTGTAGAAGATAAATTAATAAATCTCCCAAACACCACCACATATTGAAATGGAAACCCAAACCTGAGAAGCAGGCAAAACATGCAACCCTGTAACTAGCTGTCTCTAAACACAAGACATCTCAGGTTTTCAAATCCATTTCTCACATCTTTTGGGTCTTCAACCACATCCCACTGAAATGAATGAGAGGTTTTCCCCATAGATGCTGTAGATGAACTGAGTCCTTTCTATACAGCACCTCAGAGAAATATAATAATAAAACCCAATAATACTACTAGTTGTCATGGATGTACAGGAAAAAATGTAGAAGATGCCCAGAACACTTAAAATTACATATTTACATGTCTCCTCTGCATCTTTAACACAGAAGTAAAATTTATGTCTTGCTGATAACCTTGGTGCCAAAATGTCACATGTTCTCTTTTTATTCTCTTTTCTTTTGCAGTTGCAAAAAAAAGCGTTACAATCCTCATATGTAAATTCTATAAGCTTTACTGTTCTCCTCAGGTGTGCATGCCAAGTTTTCATTATGAAGGCTCCCTGCTGTGAAAAAAAGGTACATTTTCACTTTCATGTGTCTGTTCCTTTGTGGTGGAAAGGCTTGAAACATTAATGAGTAAACTAAACTAAAATTGTACAGACATTCCTGCAGGAAATTGGGTAAGTTTCTGATTCTGAGGGGAAGAAATTCAACTAGGTCAATAAAATCGTGTGATTTTGACACTGTGAAGTCAGTTGTCACTAAGGAGTTACCCGTGCTATTTTTATTCATGTTAATGGCATTTTTATGCCCTGGTGTTTTGTTTTGAAGATTTTATCCCACTGAACCAGAAGAATTGAAAAAAAGAAAAAAGAGCATGGAAAAGAAAAAGAATTTATTCACAAGTTCATATCATCTACCCTTGAAGACTGGTATCTGTAATGACTTTTTCCTTTCTCAAAACATTTTACTAAGTCATCATATCATATTACCTTGACTTATGTTATCAGATGCAGCATTAGGGACAAGTATGATATCTTTATTAAACCATCATTATTTACGGCTAAAAGCCACTGTACAGTAGGTTAAATGGGTGTGCTAGTGACAACATACCTTTGAGTCCAGTGTATATAGCAATACTTTTAGATATGTAGATTAAAAGTAATGCTTGTTTGCTCAATAAATATTAATGCTTTTTAATGAAAAAAAGAGAAAAATAATTTTTCCTTTTGTATAGGTAGGATGTTGATGTGGCAGAGTTGGTTGGAAATCTTACAGTAAAACTGGTTTTACTGATAATGGGGTGGTGGTGAATTGTTTTTATTTAAACAACCAACTCATCCTAGAAAATGTCTTTTTTTGTTGATAAGATTCCTTTGATGTGAACAGCCAATGGAAAATAGAAATCTTTTAGCTCTTGTAGAAAGCATAAACCTTTATTTTTCAATTTAGGTAGGAAAACAACTGTTTTCCAGCTAGCTCTAGACTTTTGCTTTTCTCAAGGATGAAGCAGAGATCCAGGCAGAGATTCAAGCAGGAGTTCGCTGTTCACAGTTCAGTCTCACCAAGCGTATCACAGCAGAGCATCATGAATTTATTCCAAAACATACCCCCGGGGACCCAGATTCTTCACTCAGAATGACAACGAGCTCTTGCCTAAAAGAGAAAAAAAAAACAAAAGAGAAAAAAAAAAAAAGAGGTGGCTGCATCTAAAAGGTGACTCAGATTCCTAAATGTTAATGAAAATAGGTTTTATTAATGTTTCTTAGAAAAGAGGAAATTCAATAGAATATTTAATATTCAGGACATATTAGGAAGTCAGTCATCACTCCGCGTTATTCTGGCTGGTTTTGTTAGCTAGACCTGTGATGGGAGTAGAAGAGCCGTCTTTTTTTTAAGGAGAATGGTGGTTATTGAGCTCAAAGGACTGATAAGCAGCTGGGAGGTGCGCTGACACCCCTGCACCCTGCTCTGTCTGTACAAAAGCTGGTGCCTCACACCCTGCCTTCGGGCACAGCCCCAGCCTAAGGCCAAGAGTTGCTTGTACCCAAGGGTGCCTGAAGGACAGTGGCAGAACCTGTTGCACCTTGGCATCCTGCTCCCAGGCAGATGGGACACAAAATGCCCTTGACTATCCCCTTCATTTCCCTTAAACAGGTAAATATCTTTGATGGAGGCGGGGGGGCGGGGGACGGAACACTAGACCAAACTTTCCTGCCAGTCTTTCAACTGCACCCAGGTTTCCTAATTTCAGTATGTCTCATGCGGCAACCTGTTTCTGAGTGGAGGCACCTGGTCATGAACGCACAAGGATCTCTTTGATAACACTGTTTTGTGTGGTGTGATAGAATCACATCTGCTAAACGCTATAGTAGTACAATTTATGATCTCAGAGTGCTTGACAAACATTTCTGAATTACTCTCCATACCACCATAAGACAGCTAAGTTTAATTTTCCCCATTTCACAGATGGAGAAAGTGAAACGTAAGGGTGTTAAGTGACTTGACCAGAAATCAAATAAGTCCAGGAGCTGGAAATACAGACCCTCATGCAGGAAAGCACTGGAGCAGATGCTTAACTTCAAGTACTGAAACATTCAGTTCAAGATAAACACTTTAACAGAAGGGCAAAATACTGCATGGAAAATTCTCCAGTCAGCCCATTCTTCAGCTCCTACAAAAAAGGAATATTAGCCTTAACTAGCAATCTAACAGCTTGCAAATAGCCCCTGATATACCATACAAAAATGTTGCACTCTCTACTGTCTCTTCACTTTCCCCAAATAGTATTGATGCAAGCTCTGGAACACTGCTGGTTCTGGTGTAGTGGGAAAAAGGGAGCAGACATTGATCTTTTAAAGGTTTAGATCAGTGCTTGGTATGGCAGGAGTCCATCCTTAGACAGGCATACTGCAAGGAGAACGAAAGAGCATACAGAATAAAAAAATCAGGGGATGTGGTTAGGCATCCTGTTAGTGATAGATCCCCTGGTTCCTGCTCTGCTTGCTTGTGTGGGCTTCTTTGCTGGTGGACAGCAGTTTCATCAGCATTCGAGATTCAGTTGGGATAAACATTCTGACTTTATCAAAACCTGGATGGTAAATCTCCTCAGGAGAGGTGTTCATCAGATCTCTGATATGTATGTGGTAGTATGGGCTGGTCAGAAATACCTGAGATTAGCTTCTTGGTATTCTCTGCCTTTGGCAAGAAACGCTAAAGAATATTAACATTTAATAAGCGTAACTCAGACTTCTCAGTATTTAAGGAACGATTCAGTTCAATCCCTGTTCCATCATCCTTTTTGAACCTTGCTGTAGCTCCAAACTTTTCCTCAATAAATAAGTCAGTACCACATTTATAAATTAAAATTTGTGAACCTGAGCAGCCTTGACTTTGAATCCTTCCACCTAGGATTCATTTCTGAGCATGTGAATAGTGAAGCACATTACCCTGTAAGTTCCTAAGGCTTGATTCATCTCTTCCAGCAGAGGTATGGAAAAGCAGATGCCCTATTTTGACCACATAGCATGCACTGCTCTAGAGCAGCTTTCTGCCAGAGCCCACCCCCCACCATTTGTCATCTCCTGCGGGCTCGTTTTGGTTTTCAGGGGAGAACCTACCACGGTGCATTTACATGGGGTGGCCCCACCATCCCCAGCCAGTGCTGCTGGTGTGTGATGTCCACTGAGGATGGCAGGATGGTGTGAGAACCGTGGCCAGTTTGCACCACTTCAGCTTCCCTTTAATCCCTTTCTTTTCCGTGGCCTTTCAGGTCTCAATCCACAGAGGCAGGGGTCTGCATAAACAACAGCCAAACCTGGCTCATGTGATGTGCCTGGAAGAAAATACTCCTTTGTGATATTTGGATCTGCACATGAATCTTGGCACTATTCAGAGCCATATACAAGGAAGAAGGCTGAAACAATGTGCATAAGTGGCAGGAAAGAAATATGTATTCTGTGTACAATGAATAGATTTTGCCATTTCCTTTTTATACTACTTACTAAATAAGTACTATTGTACCTTAGATATTCATTAATTTTTTTTTTATATTTTAAAGTTGGGTACACCAAGATGGCCTCCTGAGTCCATCAGTTATTTAATATCAACACAAATTACTGGGGCCAGTGAAGCATTAAGATCCAGGATAACCTCTTATTACCTGTGTTTTGGGGTGTGTCATTATGAGAGCAGGTTCCGTAGTATGGGATGTTGTGCCCCCAGAGTTTAAAAGCTGTGTTGTAAGAATACCTTAGAAGGGAGAATGAATATGACAGTGGTAAGACCACAAGGTGCATAAAGTGCCTAACTAAACCAATACTAAATCTAAACCAATACTAAATATTTTAAAATGCATAAATAAATATTTCCTGTTTTCCAAAATGTAGCATGGAAAACAATTCTGACTACACACTATTTCAAAACATTGTCTGCATTTAATATAAGGCTTAAAAAAACCCAAAACAACCGAATAAAGAGGATATGGTTCTCCTACCAAAAACATTGCTCCTTTGTTACTTCTCCGAAGGCTTTAGAGTTAATAGGCTGCTTCCATCAAGAGAATGTTTTCTTTTTAAAAACATAGTTTTTAAGTAACACATGTGCTACTTCCTATGATCTTGATGTATGTTGGAAAGCAATGACAAGTACTAGATACTTATTTTTAGATGATAAAGTAATTTTAGGAGCAAAGTGCTATTAATACAGTGCAGCATGTATTCTAACAATATATCTGTTGATGTATGTGACTAATTTTTAATAGCAGAACACAGTATTTGATGAAGTTGAGGTCATTCCTGGGAAGGAATTCAGGCAATATATGCTAAAAAGCACTTTTCTTGCACTTACTTCAGAAAAGGAGAATGGTAAATTGTTAAACGTCTTCAATCTACATGTGTAAAAAACGTGTTCTATAATAAAGAGTCATCTCATCCTAGTTCTGCTCAAGTGAGATACTCACAAGTTTGAGGGAAGGAACATATAGAAGAACATACTTTATTCACTCAGTCTACTTAACTGTATTCTTCTCTCTTACTGCCAGCTGAAAAGTGAGTCTAATTTGCTGATGAATACAATTAGAAGCAAATGATCCATTACATTAACTTTAATGAGCTGCAGCAGGTCACTTGGTTATGGATGGCACCATGCAAAGGTTACAGTTCAGGGCGATACTAAATTTCTGACAGTCATCCACAAAGCTTTTATGCAGTAGACACAACAAAGACACACTTACCAAGCCCTGGTCACAGAAGTGACTAGATTTCATATAGCCCACTGCTATCTGCCGTAGCTTTAGTTCTACAGTTTAATAATTCATAATTAGCTCTTATATAACTGACAGCCACATAATAAAGGGCATTAACTTAGTGGTCTTGTAGTATCGGGCTGTGAGAGCAGGCTTTTCACATCTAGCATATTTTCTCAGATAAGGTTCAAAGAACTTATTCCAAATTTACATTTACTTCTCAAGCACTGAAAAAAAAAAAAAGATACAGTAATATAGTGCAGGGTAGTCAAATGTAACACATGATCTCATCTGTACTCTCAAAAGGAGTCCGTCTCACAGAAGGATTCTTAATTTCAGAATATTAATATTGATAAACTCTAAAAGGTAAAAATAGCTGAATGAATGACTTAAAATACTGGTATTAGATAGGGATGTCATTGCTTATACTGTTTTCTGTGACTAAAGTCTTGGACCTCTAGAATTGTGTCACTGGAAGAAGCCAACACCGTATTCACATCTAGATAGACACGCTAATCCACCTATTCTAGATATTCACTTTATTATAGGGTTTACAATTGCTGTAATCAGAGAACGTCTTATGGACCCTGTCTGAGCTCCATCAGAAGTTATCCCCTGAACGCGCCGCAGTCCCTGAGCTGAGCCAGCCCAACAATGGAACCTCCTGCCAGGGGTTTGGGATCACAGCTGGATCGCAGCTGGAGCTGATCCGAGCTAGCCTTGGGTGAGCGCTCACTTGGGGTAGGGCAAACTCAGGCAATTCATCCTGCTGATTACCTCCAGCAGAAGGGAGGAAGCAGGCAACTGGCAGCTGTTAGGCTAGCACAGCTGTTTCTGACCACCGGTTGAGCTGCAGCCTTCCGCTAGATTGGGGATTTCTCATTCAGGTGACTAGGTTGCACTAAATGCACTAATCTCTATAATGATATCTATAAAGACATTTATAAATTGGGGGCAATGCTCATTTATGCATTGTCCTTTTGTCCTCGATTATCTACAAGTTGTCTGTACTTTGAAAAGGTTACATTTAATAGATGATGGACTATTTTTAGACCGTGATGAACTGCTTAATTTGACTGCTTGTTACTCTTATTTTTGATTTGTGTTTGATCACCTAGGTCATGCACCTTGAGCGGACAACAAACACTTCAAAAAGGGGAATAATGGTAGAGAAGCACAAGTAACCAATGGTGAATAAGGAACACCCTTGTTCACACACAAATGCCCTTGTTTGCACATGAATATGGGTTTTTGTATGAAAAAGACCCATTCTCCAAACATCCATGTGAAGAGAAACCCATTCAGCACGAATGTTTGTGAACACTGAATAACAAGTGGATGAACAAGCCTGAATCAAACAGCCGTTCAGACTTTGAACCAATGTCCGCAAACACTGGTTTGCATTATTCACCCAGCCCTGTGAACAGCCATCTGTTCGATAACTGATAATGGAGATGGAAGTTGGGTTGTTGGGTAGATATGGCTCATCAGGGAGACAATGGCTATCTATTTGCAGGATTTCTACTTAGTCTGTTGCAGGCGTAGCCTCTGTTCCTGTTGACCTGTGATACCGGGTTTTTCTTCTTCCTCTCTTTGCCCAGATGAGGTTTTGCTTAATATATAATTTGAAATAAACTTGTGTGTGCAAATATACATAGACACAAACATACCTACTTACACATATATATATTTACTGTTGCTGGTTTTTACTTAGTATTTAAAATATATGTTAAAGTTAGGCACATGAGTATCTTTGTGACTAAAGTGCTTAGCACGTGTTTAAGACCTAGATATTCAAAGATAAATACCTGTGCAGTTTAAAAATCTGGTTTAGGTGTCTTTAGATTTAAAAGCAAATGGATTAACGTTTTGCAGAGCTATACCCATCTGCATATAGTAGAAAATAATCCTCATTTTTCTTAGGATTTTATAACTGTAATAACAAAATCAGTATTTTTCAGATATCAGGACAGACTTGGAAACAAAAGGTTTTGCATCCTGTTTCTCAACCAACTCCTCCTCACTAATATGAACTCTTCCTATCCAAAAGATAACTTTGCTCCACCCTTTAAAAATTGCTTTTATGAGAGAATAATTAAATACAGACAACTTGTCTGGATTGGCTGGTGCAGTATATTTATTCCAGGTATTTCAATGAGTAATGAGCCTGTTTAAATCTATAGGGAGGTTGTAATTGCTTTTGTTCTTCCTATGACAGGTTGGTAGCTATATTTTTTATGCAACTGATTTAGTATAATTTATCTTAAAGTTTGAAATCTTTCCAAGTGCTTCTACTGCTTTTCTAACCCCTAAACGAGATATTTCTTTTGGGTTAGAAAGCATCAAAATAATGTCTGTATAAAGTGCCAATTTATATTTTTGATTTCTGACCTCAGCTTCCTGTAGTCTTAACAGTATCTTTTACCACTCTTGGGAACAGTTGGTTCTGTTGTCAGGGCAAGTACCAAAGGTAGAGAAAGTCTAGCACCTTTACCCATCAAACACATTTCCAATCAATGTGGGGTATTCATCAACTATGTTTTAGCACTTGTTTAGAATGTAATTTTTTTAAAAATTATTTTTGCTTTGTCCTCCCTGCAGCTTTTCTAACCTAAAAATGCTTAAGTGCACTTCTTGCAACAATTGAAATAATTATAAAAACAAGGATATCATAAATTAAGATGATAGCTGCACCTGGTTCCTAAACTGTAGTTCTCTAGTTCTTTGATTCTTCACTTTGTCAACATAGCTACAGGCTTTACTGTAACCCACACAGGATTCAACATTTGCTCATTTTAAAGAACTGGGGAATCGGGTCTCTGTGCACAAACTTTGCTCCAACGTTGCAATGTTATTTGCAAAACAGTTGCTCCAATTCTCATCTGTAAATTACAACCTGAGCATGTATACATTATCACAACTCAAATAGGAAAAGGAGAAACAATTTATTAAAAATTTAAATTTTAAAAATCACGAATTTAATTTCTATTTAATTTTAAACCCCCACGTATAACATACATTTAAAATGCATATGCACATTTTCAGTTTTGTAGTGACAATTTTAATAACAAATTAACAGACTCGATTTAAGATTAGAGTTGTAGCATGGGTGTTTTTTTTAATGTTGTTGACTAAAACATATATAGAGAACTAGGAAGCAGCGTGTTAAAGCGTGATCATTCTAAACTGCAGTAGTTTTGCAGTGGACCTGAGTAAGTAAATAAGGATTACCTTGTCTTTTAGAATTTACCTTGCAGACAAGGAAGAGATAGGAGTAACTGCAGCCCGAAAGCAGTCAATCAGCTGATGGGAAGAGGAAATAGCTTGATTTAGAAAATCAAACAGTATGCAAAGGCGATGGCTGGAGCTATTGTCCAGTTGATGGGTGATGAAGCAAGACTGAAGGAGCGCTGATCAGGAGGAGATTCCGTTTTCAGCAGACTGTTTTGAGGAACAGTTCTTATCGGTGTTTTAAGAAATATGTAATGGTTTTGATGAGAAGCAGACTTTTCGGTGCTCAGCTATTGAAAAGGCGGTGGCTGATGGGCTTTAGCTTTTCCAGTAAAACCTGAAAACTGTCGAAGAAACTAACCTATCCCGTGAAAAAATACGCTTTTTACTCAGCCGTTTTCGTAAGCGATATTTTTAGTATTTCCCTGCCCAGCTTTCTGAGGCTCAAAGCTTTCCGGGAGGAAGGCGGCGCGGCTGCCACCCACGGCCTTCAGGGCTGCAGGAGCCACCTCAGTGTCCAAAGCACGGAGGGGTCCGTGACAGCACCCTAGGCGGTGCGGGGCGGTGCGGGCACCAGCTCCGCCGTCTTTGGGAGTCTGGCTGGTGTGGTTTGACTTCTCGATAAACTGTGGCCTTTGCAGGGGAAGTAGGAAAGTCCCTTCCCGAAGAAAAGCATGGATCGGTTCCTTTAGCAGCGACCCTGGATCTCTCCCTTGTTTTTATCAGCCAGGAGGGTTTCAAATCTGTGCATCTAGCGGTGGTTTGGCCACTCCTGCTCCCGTAGCAATGTACACAGGCAGTCATAAAATCAAGCAATGGTGAACAAGTAGGCGTTACCCCAAGTTTCTTACGAAGAAAAGCTCTGGCTAGCCGAACTGCCGATTGCTTTACAGGCGCTAAGGGCGAGCGCCATATTCCCCCTAGCGGGCCTCCTTCCCGGAGCCGCCCCCGCCCCAGGCCTACCCCTCTGGCCGGCCCAGGAGCGCCTGGCCCCGGCTGAGAGGCCGAGGCTGAGGGCCGCCCGGCCGGCCCGGCGCGCAGGCTGCGGCCCGGCGGGTAGCCGCCTGGGCCCGGCCGGGTCCCGCCGAGGGTTTGCGATAAACTGGGGCTTAGCGGCAGCGTTAGTGCATTATCTCGGCAGCTTTCCGGCGGCCGCCTGGTTTTGTGGCCTTGCTCAAGGGCCGCAGCTTCTCGCTGGGATGCGCTTGTGGCCTTCTCCGGGCCCGGCGCGGGGCCGGGGCTGCCGCCCCTGGTTACCGCCATGGCCGCTCGCCAGCTCGTACCCCGGGGTCCGTTACGAGGCAGGCTGAGCCCCGCGGAGCTCACTTCACCTTCCGGGGGGCTCGTGAAGGGAAGCGTGGGGCGTCGGGGCTGGCCGTAAAAGGGCGAGAGCAAGCTGCCCTCGGCCGCGGCCCGAGCTGCCCCGGCACCAGCCACGGCCCCTTCCTCCTCCCCGGCCCCTTCCGCACCTTCCTCCTCTGCCTCCCGCACCTCCCCGGCGACCGCTGCCGTGGGACAAAAGCAACGAAGAACTGCGTTTTCTGGGGCTGGGGGCTCCCTGCTGGGCGCCAGCCGGCACAGGACGTTTTGTTTAGCATTTGCCAGGCGTGGGCTGTGGGTTTTGCTTTACCACGGCGAGGAAGCGAGAAACCACCCAGTCCCCTTCCGTGCAAGTAGTTCCCATCGGTTTAGGGCGTATTATCTTTGCTTTCTAACTCAAGAAAGCTGTTCCAATTGAAGCCCTAACCCTAGGCTAAGTGGAGGCAAACTTCACAGCCGCTTGGCCACAAGAAGTTGTTGGTACAGCCCATAATTTGAGCTACTGTAAGAATTATCATAATACTCCTCCCAGTAAAACTCCCTGTTAAGGTAAAATGTAGTGAATTGTTAAATAGGTATCTTCACCGCCTGTTAGGATCATAAATTGCCTTAGTTGTCACAGTTTCTCGCATAAAGACTCTGTTCATCAACAAGCGTTTGCTGTCTATGCCTTTTATTTAGGCTTGAGGAGAAACGTTTCAAGAGAGTCACTCATTGGCACCCACAATGTAAAATAAATGATCACTTTGGTTTTCCTTTTACTTGCACATCGGTCAAGCTCCAATACATTAGAACCACTAGCAGTTGTTCATTGACCTTAATGGGTAGTGAAAGAGGCCTTAAAGACTCAAATCCACAGAGTAGTTGAAGAAAAGCAAAGCTGGTTTGTCTGTGAAGTCATGGTATTTGAAAGCAAGTTTTCTGAGCAAGTTTTCCTGGACTTGGATTTATCTATTTCTACAATAAAATATTTTCTTTTTTTTAGGATGTTTGTTACTTAAGAATGACTAGAAACACAGATGCAAAAGGAGAGAGTCAAAACAGATGTTTTGTGATTGATCTTTAAAATATAAATTTTTTTTGCCGTTGTATAAAAAAAATACATAACTAAAGCTTTATGTTCTTATTTCTGTGGTTAGAATTTAATTTGGGTTTTTTTGTCTTAGCTCCTAAGAATCAAAACTCAAATCGGTTTATTTACCAGAAATTTGTTTAATACAAGGAACATGTTGCTAGATATGGAAAGCACATTTAGTCAGATCAAGACCCTGAGATCTTGCCATAAAACTCTCATATGTAGTAAACAAAAAATACATTCACACATGCATGCATATATGTGCATACTTATCTTGTATTTGTATATATACAATCTATAAAATATGCACATACAGAACTAATTAATTTCAAAGTCATAAACAATTAAAACAGCTGTTGAAATTATTTCCCCATTTTCCACAACACAGAACACTTTCTTTGTTAGTCTGAATTTCTTTGATCCCATTCAGTAAGGTTTCCATGATAGGCAACTGCTGTGTCATCTACGCTATGTTTATTGCAAACATAAGGCAGAAGATATTCTGGGGAAAACTGCACTAAAACTATGCTCATTTTATATTTATGTGTGGCTCGTCAGTCTAACACGTATGGTCAAAATCAGAGGGGATGATCTAGAGCTGCTGCCACCTCCCAGTAGGAGAGGGCTACGTGTACATCTCTTAGGTGCAGAGGAGAAGATGTTGTCTGTGAAATCCCAGAAGCCCACACTCACAGGAGGAAAATGCTTTCCCGAAAGACATGGATGTTTTTATACCTGTCAGGTCTTCCTAGCTGGTTCTCCCCAAGTCTTCTTCCTCTCCTTCCCACACCTCCAGGGGATGAGCATTTCTCCTGACTTCTCTGCTCTGTCATATTATCTTCTCCTCTAAAAATGCAGGGTTTCTTCAATTCCCCTGTTTCCTTTCCCCAGCTGGTTGTAGGACACCCATGAATGTTAATACATCGTGAGTGGGCTTATTTCTTTGAATCCTCTGTGAAAGCTGACGGAAAATCTACTACTACTCCCACCTTTTGGCCATCTTTTTTTTGGATAGGGAAGTCTTAAGTCTTCCCCCTTAAGAATAGAAGCAAGCAGCCCCTATTTTGCTTAGCTTGTCTCCTCCCAATTTCTTCTCACTGCTGCAGGAGTGTTTTTGTTCAGTTGGCCAAGGAAAAGGCTGCTAATAGAGTTGGAGGTGGGGTGGTGGGGTAGCTTAAGCTCACAATCAAACTTCTGCCCTTCTACAATAGAAAAATACACTCAGATGTGTGCATTATTAAATGTACATGCTCAGATCCTAAGTCATCTTCAATCTAAAGCTATCAATAAGTAAATGATGGGTTTATGTCAATATCAGTTAAAATATAGCTTTTACTTATTCTGTATGATCTTTTGAAGAGAAACTGAATATGCTTTTACTTTGGCTTTAATAAAGTTACTTAAAATAAAATATAGACAGCAGTAGGATAGCACAGTGAAATAAATATATCCTTCAGGAAGCTTGTCCTCTCTACGGTTACAGTTTATTTTGTTCTGGCCTCCTGATAATGTATTTGGCTGGAGTGAGGAACACGATCAGTTCAAAGTTAGTCTGGTAAAATCAATTTTGCCCACTTAGACAAATGTGTTATATGAGACAGTGAGATAAATAAAGACAGTGCAATAAAATCCAGAATTGACAGACTGTGTAATGAAAGCCCTTAATAGATCCTGAATACGTGTGTCACGCCGTGCGCCCGTGCTCTCGCAGCACAATGCGGCGTAGGTGTGATTTGGGGAACCGGGGACTGCTCAGCTGGTGGTTGCAGGGCTTATCTCAGCAGGAGGCACTGAATTATGAGCACCAGGGAAAACCAGGAAACTGTCTTTGGTGCCAACGCTTGGATTGAAGAGCCTAGCACTGTAAAAACACAACCAACCCTCTGCAAATTCAGCTGCAGCTTGTAGGTCTTGACCTCTGCAATTTCTCAGTCAATGTGCTGATTTTGATGAGATCATTTTTAAGAAAAAAATATATTGAAGAAGAATTACTTTCTTTTAATTCTGATCTTTTTTTAAAGGTCATTATGTAATTTTGATTGGTTTTATCAATATTTTTGTCTTAGATCCCATTTTTATCACAACAAGGTCAGTAATGGCTTAATGGATTCGGTTTGCCTGCTTTCTGAAATCGGGGACTATATGAGGTGGGAGTAGGGGACCAAAGAGCATTACAGCAAACTTCAGCTCCACAAAAGACTTAAGGAGAAAAACTGAACCCAAACCAGTAATAATGTAGCCTAAAAGGCAATACCTGGCGGAGCATTTAGGAGATCTGAAGCACTGTATGGTTGTCTAAGGAATCAATGGTTCATTTATAGTTGCACTTGCAGCTGATATTTCGTTTAGGATTTAATTGTATATCCCTCTGTGCTTATAAATAGTGTTAGTGCCTTATTAAAGCAGATTCTGAACTTTTTCCCTTGGTACCCTCCCCTCCTCATAATTTCCTGTCACGGGTATGAACTCCCATCCAGTAATACCAACCCAATCTCAAACAATGAATCATATTTCAAAGCTTCTTTGTGAATTGGACTGTGTACGATGATACCCATTTAACATGTAGATGAAACCCGAAGCCCGATGACCAGGTGCATCGCTTAGCAGAGTCACAGGGGGAAATTGCTTCGCAGGAGCTGATGCAGAGCCAAAGGATTACAGTGGGCACAGGGTTGCTCCTCATGAGGTCTGATGCCCAGCTCTGTGCTCCTACCAATTAATGCTCACTCTTTAATATAGCACAGGCAACAGCTTAAGTGGTCTCAGAGGTTTACAACCACATGAAATTAATGCGTTTTCAGAGACCTGAGTGCCATGGTTATAGAATTAAATCGTATGCTGAAGAACTGACTGACCAAACAAAGTGTAGTTATTGAAACTATTACCTGTGGGTGCCCCCCTTCCCCAAAACCTAAACTGTTGTAGGAGCTGCCTTAGACTATACCTGACCTTGCCAAAGGCTATGGAAATGCAGAACTGCATAACAAATGTGCTTCTTTCCGCTGTTGGACCAGTGCAATTCCTACCTTGTATTTGTCTGAATTTGGAGCTGATGTGGGGATGCTGCCTACCTCCTGCCCACGTCAGCACCCACCAGGGTGTGCAGGCCTGTGCTAGCAATGCTGCCTTGTGCTGATTCCTGCTGCTAACACTGCCCTCAGAAAAATAGTTCCTGATTTCCAAAATCTCAGCATCAAGTGGAGAACTACTCCCCTTTCCCAGGAGCTGACCTGGAGATGGTACAAGACGCTGATAACACACTTAGAGCTGGAAACCCACAGCTTTACACCCAGACACTGGCCAAGTCCAAGGCTGAGTGTTGCTTTTCAACCCTGTCCGTACAGTGAGAAAAGATCCTGCCAGGTGGGCATAGGCACCTGCAGTCAGGCTTGTGCAGGACTGTGGAGTTTCTGCCTGCACTTCCTTTGCTTTCTACTCTGTATCTCGTAATGCAATGTTCTAGCTGAGGAGCTTTAGCTTTACTCAGCAGAAGATCCAGCACCACAACCTTTTATGCCACACATTACTCACTTACATTAAAATTTCTTGTTTGCTCACATTAAAATTCAGCCTCTTGGTTCTTATTTAAGTGTCTGTGGGGTTTTTTTGTATATGCCCAATGAAATACAGCAACTATATTTCTCCTGCAGTGCTGTTGATACAGTATCGAGAGAGGGTGGAGGGGAGACTTAAGCCAAATTTTTTCTCCATCTAAAGTCTACCATCTTCTAGAAGAAAACAAACCTCACAGAGTACGCTACAGATTTGATAAATGTATTCAATCATGTAGTTGATTCTGGTCATCTCAATTTGAACAGCGTGGAATGACTTCAGGATCTGGAAGTACTGGAAGAATAACTCCAAACAGCACAATCTGTGCAATATAGGACACACTCGGGATAGAATATCACTATTAGTGTGGTGCGGTGCTGCCACTGCTGTCATCCCAAATTGATGGGATAATAGTAAGCATGATATACCACTACTTATCCAAGACAGTTCACAAGCATTTTGGGGATTTGGTATGTCGCCATTTCTGGGAGACCACGATATGCTGGTTGAAAGAAGTTTGATTGTTCTGAATGTGCTGAAAGTCCAGCCTCAAATATTTGAAGATGCTTTCTGCCAACTTCCAAAGATCAAACTATTCATAACCCCAGTCACACCAAGTTAGTGCTTTGTAACATTTTTACCTTTTCGGCGCATATTTATTTCACCAGTTTGTCACTATTTGTGGATCTAATTAGGAAAAGGGTGCAGTACTGATCGACTCAGAAGCACTTTCTCTTTATTATCTGTTTCTTCCTATTTAACTCCTTTCCTGTAACTGTTTTACATAATAAAAGAGGTTTGGTTGGTTGGTGGTTTGTTGTGTTTTGTTTTTTTTTTTTCCAGAAGGCAAACCAGATACTTTCAAAGAAGGCTGCTAGCACAAAGACCTTAAAATAGTCTTGGTCATTGCTAAGATACCCCAGGCAAACACTAAAAAAAACAGGCAAAAATAATATGAAGAAAGGCTGGAGATGGCACAAGTTCTGCCAAAGCAAACAGTCAGAAAAGGAAAAACAAACACCCTCCCCCTGCTTCCCCGGAATGCACATGTAAATTCAATCACATTTACAAATAAATTTGCTTTGGTTATGCTTACACCTTTACATGTGTGCTTTACATGAGTGACTGTCAACATTTACTTATGTAAATACCGAAGACCCGTGATTTTGATCTTTGTATATACAAATATTTACACTGGAAGTCTTGTAGTAGGATATCGCACCTCTGGAACCACCAGCTGACAGTGTTCCCCTCCCACCACGTGTCACAGCCTTGGCACAGAAAAGACAAAACTGGCCAAAGAAATACTTGACCATGGGCTTTGAGAGCAGGTCAGGGCAAGCACTTCAACCTGGCTTGCATCTGTGATGCTGGAGTTGGAAAATTGCACAGCAGGAAATTCGATGATACCCTTGGAAGAGTTTATCTGGGATGGAGATCTCAGAGCTTCCCTGAATTCTTTGCTGGAATGAAATGCATGAGACAGATAAACGTTGTATTGGGAATTGTCCATTCAGCTGTGCAAACTGCCAAGGGAGAATCATGTTTGAATTCCTCACGTTGCCTGGGTTTTTATTGAAAGTGAATATCTAGCTCAAAAAAGGAAACTATAGCACCATTCATGATAAGTGTTCTACAAACCATTATATTTGTCATATAATCAAGAAAATCAAAATTGCAGGGAACTTACCTAGATCAGTGTACCTCAAATTTAGTGTATGGACTTTTACGCAGTTAATAGATAATAGAAAAATTTCAGATAATAGAAAAAAAAATGCACAAAAATTATGTAACAGTTTTCTGCTGCAATCAAGTGAAGGTAATTTCAGTCTTCTCACACGTAGGACCAAAAGCAGCGCAAGTGCACTGCATCAAAGACTGCTTCAGAGTCATTTGCTCAACTTCTGAACCTGGCTTCATGTGTAAAATATTCTGTCCCACAAACTCATTTGCTCTTTTATCATCTGTTTTCATGTCTTCTGTTTGCAACTATGGAGATAATGTAATATCCCAAACAACTTCATATGGGCCAAAAGACTAGGAAGCAAAAAAGGGTGATGAGATCCACAGAGGATAATGCAGAAGACAAGAAGTTCTTTGTTTCAGCATTTCTCTGGTGAAATTTGTTTTTATTACTTATTTGTATTCACTTACCCGACACCTCATCCAAGCAGTCAGTCTCATCCTCCACACATTGGAAGCCTTTCCCTTTTAGCCTAGAACTTGTGTCTGAAGTCTTATACTGACATTTTCCTAAAGGCACAATAAACCTCCACTATTTTGTTATATATTTGATGATTAATAATAATAATAATAATAATAATAATAATAAAAATATTTAGCCTAGATTACATTATCACTTTAGCCCTGCAATAATACCCATTCAGGTTAAGGATACATTTTCAGGTACAGTGCTGCTATTTCAGCCATCATTTCCAGGGTATTTTTAAGGCAGGTTCTGAAGAACATCACAGAAACTGCTAACCTGCAATGGTATCTCAGGCAATAGCACTTGTTTTCCAGGCTTCTAAACAGATGGTAGCCAATCCAAATTCAGCAGCGCTAGCAAGCAACACTCAATAAAACTGTAATTGATGCATATGGTACCTGCTAAGCTGTTTAAAAACCGGCTCTGTGGCATTAAAGGGAAATTGTTTAAATGTCCTGATAGAACTGGACCTGAATTTTGGAGCAAATCTATTGGAGATGAAGTCTCCACTTCATGTCTTTAGCCTCTCAATAACCCTTCTGTTTTTGTGTTACAGCAGCAGAGTGTTTCTGACCCTCACTTTCTAGACACCTACCAGAGAAACTGTGGGTAATGCCACTCTAAAGATGTGTATCAGGTCTTTCAGGCTGTAGCAAGAAGCTGGACAAAAGGAGCCGAAATAATTTCGTGCAATTGCAAACTGAACTGGAGACAAAGGAGCATAACACGTTGTCTCCATTCCGCCGAGGTTCTTTGCTCGGTGTTCCACAGAAAACGCCCTGTTCAGCTGTTTGCTCTCACTGTAACACAACACAGTGTTACAGTTTGACTTGTTTGTCTCTTGCATAAGGAAGAGGAAAGGAAGAACACAAGCACTCAGCTCTGTGTGACTCTCCGAGTCTGATTAGCCCACAAAACGACCTGGGGAAGGAGTGCTTCACCGCAATATGAACCACAGTGAGATTTTAATGGAGAATGGTGAGGTCCAAGATCACTTGTTAATTTACACGATAGGATGTGACACTGAAAATATTCCTGATTTATCTCTGCTAAAGAAATAGGGATAATTGCAGTCATCTTTTAATGGGTGAGATATTCTGGCAATTTGACTTCTACTCTGAAAATAACCAGCCATCAAGTACCAGGGGACTGACGGATGCATGCCACCTACTAGAAGATACTATTTTTTTTCAAATTCATCATAACAAGAGCTCTTTCTTCTTCCCTGAAAAAAATGAATGAGATTGTGTGGTGCTTAAGGTGAGCAAAAACCTGTAGGAAAGTGATGTTTAAAGGCATGTTTGCCCTGCAAAGACCAGTGTTGTACAGGGAACCTAGCATTAACTCCAGTGAGACCCAGCAGGGTAAACTAGCCCAGGCTCAGCACTTTGTGCCGCTTCTGAAGTGGGCTTGCTTATACGGTACCTCTGGCTCATTGTAATGCACTTGTAAGGGAGGGAGGCATACACATTGCACAAGAGGCACATGAATGGGCACTGAGAGCCACTGAGGCTGCTTTACCAAAATTCCTTAAAGGAAACCCCCATACGTAGGGACAATCCAAACCCTCGTTTTTTAAGTACTTGAGTTTCAGAAAATAGGGTGAGTGGACTGAGAAGAAAAATGAGAAGTGGAGTGGGAGGATGACTCTTTATAGTCCTGCTTGAGAAGAAAATGAGACAATAGCAGCAGCATGAAGGGTGGGGGCTTCTGCACAACCCTGTTTGACCACTGTTGGGTGTTGTGAGTATGACAATTGACTGTTAACAGGGCAAGGATCTGAAGGAAGACACTGAGCAGATATTTACAGCGACCCTCTTTTTGGTGTGAGGGGCAATATGGGAAAATGGATGATGACGCTTGTTTACGTATCAGAGAATTGACAGAAGTAAAAGTGAGCTGAATGTGGGTGGGAGCTGGCATCCTCACAGTCACACCATGAGAAATTATAGGCAGAGATAGGCTGTGGTGATTTTGTGGTGAAAATAAGATGACATTAGAGAAATTCCTAGAAGAGATGATGAAATGCAAATGATGGATTGGGAAAATGATCTGAGCAACTGACTATCATTGGGACTATGTTTCATTTATCAGGGAAAAAAAAAAAAGAAAGGTGATGCAAAATTATGAGAGATCAAAAGGATTTCTTTCTCATAGAGAGATTAGAGAAGCCGTGGCTTAGGGAATATCCTTCAGATAGTGTGTGTGAAATATATATCCAGCCCAAGGTAGGGCTAGTAAGGTCCAGAAAGTGATCCAAGCTGAACTGGACACCTGAGTTGCAGGTAGGATGGTGCTGGTGTTCAAGGTGATGGAAAAAGCATGCAGAAGGAGGGTTTGGTAGAAGTATGGAAATCTCTGTTGTAGCCAACCTGAGATGGAAGCGACAACCAGAGATTTG
This sequence comes from Haliaeetus albicilla, assembly GCF_947461875.1. Lineage (NCBI taxonomy): Eukaryota > Metazoa > Chordata > Aves > Accipitriformes > Accipitridae > Haliaeetus > Haliaeetus albicilla. The sequence goes on from NC_091485.1 coordinate 50,469,754, forward strand.
TGAGAAAGTTTCCAAGAAACAGGCTAAGGTTTTGATTTGGGACAGGCTTAAAGTAGAAAGGTGTCTCCATCTATCTGTCTGGCCTGGAGTGGAGAGGAAGATTTGTCAGTGACCTGCATAAAGCAGGGGTTCAGTGTAAGTTTATCAATGAAATTACTGAAGTCCTGTGGAGTAAAAAGAGGAGGGGGCTGAGTCCAGAGGTTGGTGACATCTTCACAGACATCCAGAATGAACACAGGAAAACTCCTCCGCTGCTTTCAGAGAAAAAAAATCCTCACTGACATAAAGCCTCCACTGACTGCACATGAGGACAACTGAGAAGAGGAGTTACGGACTTTGAGGGAAACCATGATCTCAAGCTTTCAGGGGGACAGGAAGATCTGGGATGTGGAGGCACCAGCTGGAGCTGGTGGGAGCTGCCACCAGTGGTCCTGGACCGGGCACACAGCAAACTCAGACACTGCACAGAGAAGAGTCTGGGTGTGCAACTGAAAAAGCATATAGGGCTAGGGATGGGTTCATCATTTTGTTTTTGTTTTAAGACAGGAAAGGCTAAAGTGAGTTTGCCTTGTGAGAGAAAAGAGCCAGCTGGGACTGAGAGGTAAAGGAAAAAGGTAATTTGGGAGCCAGTTTATCCTAACATGTCCTTGAAAGATTCGTTTGTGCTGCTTAGAGCAAACTCTTAGTAGCTTTGGGTTAAAGCCCAGGAGTGTACTTTTTGTCTAGAGGTTCTCCTGATGACAACTGCAGTGCTGCAAATGCATGGTTTTTTAAAGGTACAGCCATTTCAGCAAATGCTAGAAATTAAAATCTGCCTGAGATAATGCTCTGTTTACACTGACGTGTGATAACCTGTAGAAAAAAAACAGCCTCTGGAGACAGAGATCAGTTACGGGCAAAGAAAGATGACATGTTTGGCAGGCATACAGAGGGTTCATAACCTTTCATAGGGTCTTACTAGTTCCTGCCTTTTGACAGACCACACTCCACTAGCACTCAGTCTTGCCAAGTGTCATAATTGTATTGTAAATCTCAAGAAAATTTGTGCTTTTCTTAAAGTGCTTGAGTCTATCCTATTACACTAGAATATCGTCTTTAATTAAAAAAAAATCTAGTCCGCATACTTACAAAAAAGCTTGAAAAACATGCTCTAAAGACTCCCCAAAACAGAATTAAGAGAGAATTATACATGTACTACTTTATAATATCTTGTGATTTTACCTTATGATTTTTACACAGTGTGTTGGCAACTCTGCTCACTTACAATGAAAACTGAGGTAAGAGACCTTCAGGGGCTGGCTTTTTTAAAAAAAGTTTAAAATCTGTTGTGAAGTGCACACTAAGGCAGTGGTTCCCAAAATGTTGTTTGCCTCTCGGATTATGGTAAAGTGCTTACCATTTGCTGCAGGACTTTACAATGTAGTTTTCATGTTGCTTTCACAGCATATTCAACTGAAAGGTGGAAGATAAGCCTGCCAAATGATGTGAGAAAATGTGGTGGCCATTAGGAAACTCTGAGGGTCCAAAAGGCTTATGAACCACTCTTGCACACGTGTAATTTTATTGCAGAATTAACTTGGTTGTGTGTTCTCAAGCTTCTCCCTTCCCGTTAGACTATGGCATGGGAGAGCAGTTGTACTGCTGAGCAACATGAGGCGCTGTGCTCATATGGGCACCTTTCTCCCCTGAGAGAGACAGCAGAGCCATTTCCATACCCAGCCCACTGCGGTGCTCACGGTGCACTGGGAACCCACCTGAGCTTCCTTTAAGCTGAACAGCCCGGGTAGCGTTGGGCACAGTAGGAGGGAGCGCAGTGTATGTTAACCACCCCATTATTTGCCCTGCTTCCCCGGTGGGGTCTTGGCGGGCCCGCTGCTGCTGCAGCTCTGCTGCGATCAGTACCTAAACTAATGAGATCGGCGCTGGCCCTGAGATCTCATAGCGCAGTTCTGCCCTAACTTTTCTAAGCTGTGGCACTTGTCTTGCGCCCCACTTTCAGTGGATGGGTTCATTTGTTCATGGCTGAAGAGCTTTTCTCTCTGGTTTTGGATGCAGATGGAAAAGGCTGGAGCCCTGCTGGTCCCTGCAGAAAGCTCATTTGCAATGACACTGCAGCGTGGCTGTGTCAGCGCAACGTGAAGCACAACCATGCTTGGGGTGAGCGTCCTCTAAGCAGGTGGGACTTGAAGCAAGGCTTGGGCGAGTGCTCACATGTGGCTGAAGCCAATCTCATTCTTGAGAAGAAAAATACATGGAAATATCTTGTGAAGCAAGAAAATAGTCCAGGTGGAAAAATGAAAATGAAGCCATGCCTGCTATTGGACCAATTGGCTCAGTTATTTCTGCTGCTCAGGACACCTGTACCAGTAGAAGGACACCGATGAAAGGGTTCTGCCTACCACATTTGTATTTCTGCTTCCCTGTCCCTGTGTAGGAGTAAAGACCTACAAAGGCCTCAGGAGACCCCAGAAGCACGCTGGCCCAGACAAGGGCAGACCCAAATACATGGGCCAGCATGTGAACAGCCACCATGGCTGTATTTCCAAGTCAAGTGGGTACAACATCATTTAAAAGGTATTGTATCTGCTGGAGTAAGCCAGCACAGCACAGACAGTGGTGCAGATATCATGGACAGGAAAAAGAGCACATATGAGCTGTGTAGGGAGCAGGACAAGCAGCGGGACAGGCATTGCCAAGCTGGCCTACATGAAGGTCAGGTAGCTTTGCTAACTGTAGAGGCTTGACTTGCTGACTGTACATGGCTTTAAAGAGAGTGAGTCTGAAGGACATCAGGCTTAAAAGTAGTGATGGGCATTTTCAGTAGCAGTCTTTGCCCCGGTCTGTTGAGGCTCCTAGAGAGCACAGAGTTCGTAAGTCTCATAGCTTCCAGGTAAATCGGTATTCTAATATATTGAATTTATATATTTAATGTACTGTATTTCCATTTGAGAGGAAACTAGCTTTTTATCTCATTTCGTGACGACAATTTTTTTCCAAATCCCAAGACTTTTAATGAGAGTGAAATGAAGTCAGTTTGTCTTAATAGATCACCTACATCTACAAATGCTGAACTGTGTGGCTCCAGCAGCACCAGCCTTCACAGCCAAGGTACCAGAAGAAGCAGAAAAAGCTATTTATCTTCATTGGTACATAACTAAGACTGGGGAAGGCACCCTGGACCTTTTCCAGCAAAGAAATGTAGGGTGGACTTCCTACAGCCAGCAGATGAACAGCACAAAGCAGAGGTGGCTGGAGAAATCCTGACATGTATGCACGTGTAGCCTACTTAGTGTCCAAGCCTCCAAAGAGTCCTTGTAGGGAGAAAGTGAGGAGGAAATCTTTGTAATTTATCATTCACATTTATCTTGTACCGACAAATAATAAATAACAATGTATGTCTGACAAAGGAGTTCAGCTTAACAGCAACTTTCTGAGGAGGTGTTGGCTGGAAGGGAAAATTGTTATTTTAGCTATAGAATCACTGCTACCTGATGGACAGTGTGATGAATTAAAAAAAAATTTTTTTAAAAAGCACCTAATAGGGAAGACTATTTCAGGAGAAATGAAACAAAAAGAAGGAATGCATCTTGCTACCGTCTAGGATGAGCACTTATTTAAAACATTAATTTCTGCTCAGTCTAAAGCAAAGAACCCACAAATGGGCTTCCCAGACACACTATTGATTTCTGACCTACAAATTACCCTCCTTCAAGGAGGGCTGATGCGGAGCACAGACAGTGGGGGAAGAGGGCTGGAGTAGACTGGGTACTTCTCAGCTGCAATCTGCATAATGTTTAGTATTCAGTGAGTTAAAGCACGCAATGAAAGGGAACTGTCAGCGCAATCTAGAAGATATAAAGAAATGAAGGGGTGAAAAAAAGCCGTATGCTAATAATCCACTCAGTAATTAAGTGAAGATCGCTGCCAAGCGCCACTGCCACTTTCAAAGGGTAATTTGTACAGGAAATCATAGAGTCATTGTCAAATCATTTCAGGATAAAAGGAAAGTCATCAACTAAGATAAGATAAATGCTGGGTGTCTGGCAGCATGTGCCCTAGGAAATGCCTTTGCTTTTTTATATATAAAAAAAAAAAATTTGCAAAAGTGGGGCTAGGAAAACTTGACATGTTGAAATGCACATTTACTATTAATAATAGGGGTGATATATGCATAGATGCATTATTAACTAGGTAACTGCAACAACAAAAAAAATCATCAAGTGAGCCAGCTAAAGGGGACTTAACTTTCAACAATCTTATCTGACTTTTAAGTTGAACCTTCAGTAAATTAGAGCATACTTCATCCTGCCCCCAAAAGAGTCTTTTGTAATTAATATACTTTAATATACCTTTCTTCTAAGTATGGGATAATCTGTGGGAGAGGCAGTTTCCCACAAGAAAAGAATTATTCGCAGGAAAAGATGTGCAGCTTTACAACTGCTAGCCTTCCACAGACCCCCTTCAGTGTCTAAATATTGCCATGTCACAGCTTTCGGGCCCTCCCCAGCGCCAAACCCGCAGTCGGCACAGCGGTGTCGGGGTGCTCTTGCCGGGAGAATGAGCATTTGGGCTGCAGACACTGCCTCTCTGCAAACAGGCTTTATTTACTTAAATTTGCTTAGATTAGGGTTTTGAAGTTTCCCTGTGTGCTCTGGGTGGCCCTGAGTTTTCAAATATATGTTTTCAATCATTAGCGCGTCCTGGTTAAGGCTGTGCTTTTGCAAAGGCTGTGCTCTCACTGGGACGGCGCTCGGATGCGGATGGATATGGCCGCTGGACTGAGCAGTGGTTGCTGTTCAGAATGGGCTTTAGTGGGACAGGGCCACGTATTAAGGGCTGGACTCCGGAGGTCAGTGATTAACTCTGATGGGAGATAGAGATTTCCCCACGAACAGGGTTTCACCCTGTACATCAGATGGGGATGAACCTGAAGTCTGTCCGGCATGGTGTTATAGGATGAAAATAAGAAATTTAAGCATTTTAGTTTGTCATGCCATGTACTGAATTTGTTTACCTCAGCCTAATGAAACGCACAGAGCATACCTCATGGGCAACCATATTTATTCCACATAATATTTAATGATACATGGACTGACCCAAGCTTTTATGCCATTGTATAAGTGATTTTGACTATATTGTTTTCTTTCACCACGTCTTGAAATGACATAATAAAATTAGACTAAGTTCTAATTCATATAATTAACTTTTATGTAATGATATTTGAATTTTATTAAGTGCATATTCTGGCCTGCACTTGACCTATCACAGGTGTACAATTACATAGCTGAATTTATGAATCACAAGAAGGTATTTGTTTTCAAGAAACGGTGTTTATCAGACGTGGAAAAAAATTGTATTTCATGTATTTTTCCAGATATACTAACTAATCTTGTAAAATGTGAGCAGGAGGCTCTTCAGATGTACACTCAATTTTATTTCGTGCCAATTATTTTGCACCTAATTCAGCAATCCAAACACAGAACCCAGATCTGAGAAACAACACAGACTCCTCTCAGTATTTAGCACAGAAGTCTTAACACTCAAACAGCATGAGGGCTTGTTACGTTTTGGAGAGAGTTCTGATTTCTTTAAAACAGTGATAACGTTTCAGCCATCCAGATTTTTTCATCCATGACAGATATAGTATAGATCAAACAGTTCGCATCATAAATAATTCAAGTCTAATTTAATAAAAGTTAATGATCTACAATAGAAATGGCTTTAATTTTACTTTTAACTGTTTCACAACACTGTCTCTGAATGAAAAAAGCGGGCTGGAAATGGACTCAATAACATGCAAGCTCCCGTGAATATTTTAACATGCTACCTTTCACAAAGAATAAATTTTGGAGTGTTCACAAAGTGTTGTTTTAAAACTTCTGCCAAAGAGGCTGGGAAAAGAAAAATGATCACAAGGAGAACAGAAAAAAATGGAACGTCCTTCAGATATAAATTTCCTTTATTTTCTTTTCCCCCTCCCAGGTTGTGACATTATTACCCGATTTTTATTCCTTTACATTTTATCTTGTCTTATGTGAAATTAGACTTCCGAACTTTTTTACATTTAGAAAATATCTTTTTATTTGAAGGTGAAAGTGTTTCTGAGTTCGTCTTTGATTAGTATCTCACTTACATTGCATTTCAAAGTAAGCCTCAATAAAAGGAGCTCCAGAATATTAATTTACTATTACGTGATTAAGGTGAGCAAGAATTGGCCTTAGCATATATTACTTCACACAGTGCCATATAAACCATAAAAATAAAAACCTCTTTGCCTTTCTGTTTCAGGGCCATGCATATTTTGATCTGAATAGGGATAGAAGAGGGTCATATCTGTACTCAGCACAGAACAGTTAATCTCTAGGTATTAAAAAAGAGAAAGAAAAAGGCCTGTTGGTGATCTTCTTGCCAAAAGTGATCTAAAATATACAGCGGTACAATTAGACCAATACCTTGCAGTATTCAACATAGTTTCTGAAGATGATGATGGCTATTTGTCAAGCCTTTTTTTTTTTTTATTTTTAGGATTAGTTCATGTGAGGGATTAATTTGGGTGAAATTTCCTCCTGTATACCTAGGCATGAGGGACCTCAAAAAAAAAAAAAAAAAGAAGGAGGGAGGTTAGATGGGTTGGATGGTTGTGTTTTCCCATACCAACAGGTGCTGAACTACCACTACCTGGAGCAGAAGCCGCTTTTGTGGGTAGGGACCAGACATGCAAAAAACCGCGATCACGGAGTCAGCAGCATTTCAGTGGCAAAAAAGCCCCCGAATTAGGCTGTACAGACCCACAGGCCTTCCTTAGCATTTAAAAGTGGCTCCAGGCCCAACTGGAAATTTGGCTCCAATGGGATTTCACCAATAGGGAAAATTTAGCTGAAAGTTTATGAGGTGAAATGTTGTATTTCCTGCAATAACAACGATGACTAATTTGTGATTGTACGGCGTATCCTAACAGCTGTGATATATGTTGCTTTGAATTCATTTGGTTGTAACAATATTTGTTAATTTTTTCCTTCAGATGCCTGTTGTTGATATTTTCTAAATAAAGCCAAGGAAAAGAAAACGCCAGCATTTTGAAACATAAAGCAATCTGTAAAATTAAAAAAGCTTTCGTTCCCCCCCTCCCCCCCACCCCCCCCAAACGTATACCATATGCCAAAGCTACTCCTTCGCTACAACCGACTGTTGTTACTCTAGTAATCAGTCTCTGTCAGAGCAATTACTTAAAATCATCCGTCCCGGTTGTTTCGCGGCGGCTGCGTCACGCAGAGCAGAACAATGCGGCCGACAGCCCGGGCGGCGCGTGGGGCCTGACCGACTGACGGGGACCCGCGGCACGGAGGACGGGACAGGCCCGGCCCGCCGCGGCCTCGCCGCCTCCGCCGAGGGTGGGCTTGCTTGGGTGCCCCTGCCTTTGCCGCGGGCCGGGGGGAGGCCGGGGTGGGCGCGCGGGAGCCCGCGCGCCAGGCGTCACGCCGGCGTCGACTGTGCCCGAGAGACGAGGGCTAGGGAGGCGTGCCCGGACCCCCACGTGCGGGTGACGCCGGGTGACGGGGAGGAGAGGAAGACCCCGATAGTCCTCCTCAGGATGCAGGCGCGCCGAAAATCAGCAGGTGCTGTGGGACCCGGCAACGCCGAGTACGCCCTTCCAAACCCTCTCCTTCGGTGGACATCTCTACTCGGAAACGATTTGCTCTCGTTTCTGCTTATGCCGTAGGGAAAAACGCGGCCCCCAAACCTGCGTCATTTGCTCCAGCAGTCCTGAGATCTTTTATTTTTCGCTACCCGCAGAGAGATTTTCAAACACTTACTCGCATTTCGTTTTATTAACAAATAAGCTCTGTTAGAGGGGAAAGCCATACAGAATCAATCGGGAATTGAAAGGAGATGTACGCAATTGATTTGTACATCAGTGATATACTGTGCCGATTATTGCTGAGGGAAACACGGTTTAGCAGTAAGAGTTGTTACACATTTGTCGTTACTTTCTTACTTTTTATTATTATTGCAAATTATCTTTCGGAGTAGAAGAAAACGCATGATGTGTTACGGAGCTACCAAAGCAGCTCACAAACATGTGTGGAGGAAAGAGCACAGAGCCTACGCAGAAGACAGTAATTCTGAAGCTTCACATCTTTGAAGCTTTTCTGCGACCAAAAAAACCCCCCGAAAGTAGGAATAAGGCATTCGGAAACTATAACCTTATTGTTGGTTCTCAGGAAGGGTTTTCTGCTCTGTTAATTACTTTTACAATACCTGGTGAGATGGCACCATGACTGGAGTGCTTAGGATACTGCAGTTGAAATAACAAATAATCACCTGACATTTCTTAAAAGGCTTGCTTCTTTCTGAGTGGTGTTGTCTTTTATCAGCCTGCCTCATGCCTTTATCACGTTTGTTCTCATTCAGATCAGTGAAAGCTTTCATTTCCTCAACAGTCCCCAAAGCCAGGATTTGTAGCCTGTATTCAGATTCATTTAAAATCAATGCAGTACAAAATAATTAGAGAAACAAAAAAGGTGTTGCAGGTTCTTTCGTTTCCTTAGATCTTTTGACCATAAAATGATGACTCTGTTTGTATTGGAGAAGCATTTTAAAATAGATAGTGAGTGCACACGTTATCTTGCACACATCCTAGCTGTACACCACACAGGCCTGTAATTGCAGAATTCTGAACATTAATACAAAGAAATAATTTTTTTTTCTCAGCAGCAGAAGCATCAATAAAAAAAGCCAATTAGAATAGATGAATTTTTATTACATGCTGATGATTAAATCTACATTAATCATAAACATCCACAGGCCACCAACAGGGCTTGTTTAATCATTTTCAACCATTTGTGTCTCTCTCCAGCTACCATTCTGTTAGATTTTTCTACATTACTTCCATATTTGGTATTGGGATGTTAGAAAGTGTGAGTATACTCCTGGGTAATCAGGATTTCAGGCAATGTGACTAAAAAAAAAATCATTCACAGAAGAACTCTCCTGAAAGGTTTCTAAACCCATTATTTGATGGGCTGTGCAGTTACGTGGCATTGTTTATGGGGCTATTGAGTCATATATGGCACCCACTGTATGCACATAGGTTATTGCCAGTATTAAATAAGCTTTGAATTGTGTAGAGAGATAACTATATAACTGAGATAGATATAAAAGATATAGTGGAGAATAAAAGGTCAAGAAAGCCCCAGGTACAATGACCCGGACAATGAGGAGGACAAGAAATGACTCTAAAGTCAACAGGAGAATTTTTAATGAAATTTGTTTTGAGCACCAACCTAGAAAAAAAAGGATATAGCATGTTGTCTCATTGCTAGAAGCAAGTAAATAATGCTACAGAAGAATTCAGACCTAATTGGGAGTTGGAATAATTATAGATGATGATAAGCCAGCCACCAGAGAAATGCAATATTCAAGATGTGTGGTAACAAACACATTGATTAACATAAGTCAGGACAGGAAAGAACACAGCTTAGAAATACAGTATATAATTTATGACCATGGCAAAAAATGAATATCAACAATAGATATGAAGAGAAAGAAATAAAACAGTAAGAATTCCTCTCTCCTGTGCTTCCCCCCCCCCCCCCCCCCTTGGATTTCACAGTGATTTTGCAAAGAAAGAGCATTTAGTAAACAATTTTTTGTTTAAGTATGGATTACATTGAAACTGAATGCAGCCTCTCCCCTTACCCTTTCTGAACACACACAGAAATTTCCCAGCAGTTTTCGATGGGATACTGAGAAGTTTTTCTGCGTGCAGTCACATTCCAAGTTGCCTGGTGCTGATCTTATGTTTTTCTTTTTATAAGCAGAATTTTCTTATATGAAAAAAGGGGAGGGGGGGGAGGAGGTAAGCAGAAGCCATTTTAGTTTTCCCTTAGATAAATTAATCTGGCAAAGATGCTCTGGGGAGATTTCTGATAGGAAAAAAATAACACTTTCTGGCCTCTTATTCTTAAGCTATTTTTCCTTCCCAACAGCTTGACAAAAGGCATATCTACGTTTTACAATTTCACAGAATTGTGTATTTCATCCTTGCCTTGGAAGGGTTTGGAGACTGCGGGGCCAGTGAGGACACCAGGGTGGTCTAGTCTGACCTGGGGCTGTACCATGTCCCACAAGAGGATCCTGCCTGGGCTGTTGCATGCGGCCATGGGGATGAGGGAGAAACAACCAGTGGCACAGGTGGCAGCTACTCCTTCCCGTCACCTGGAGCTTCATTCCTACCGTGTTGCCCTAAAGAATGAAAAGGAGATGGGAAGGAGCTACAGCTCCTTAGCCAAAAATCGTAACGTTTCTGGACAGGCAAGGTAATTCTTTGAATACTGTAGGTTTTTACAGGAGTGCATGTCTGTGTAATAGGATGCTTTTGTTTCTCTGGGAACATGGGTCAGACTTCACAGAATCACAGAATCATGACATATAGTGGCTACTGGCTTTTGAGCGAGCTGGTGCGGTGATCGCACCACCAGGCAATCTTTCCTTATGTCTCCCAGAAGCAAAACAACTTTACAGTGTGCAGATTTGTAGTGGCAGAGGAGGTGCTCTCTGTTCTAATTTTAAAATGCCACCCTCATCAGCATGTACTCCATCAGCAGAATATGCCTTGGCTGAAGTCAGTCAGTGGGAAACTGTGGAGTTATATTGCTTAAGCTAGCAGTTCAGCGAATTTCTGTGCTCTAGACTGGTCATCTCTGAATTTCCCAAGTACCTCTGTGCACATATATCATCAAAATATTAACTGAAAACACTATTAAAGGCAACATGGCTCATTGACCACATACCATGGTGTTGCTGTCAAACAGTTATTTGTAGACCACTCTTTGAGAACCACTCAGTGAAACTGTCTAAAATGAAGTGTGGAAAACACTGTAAGAAACAAAGCCAGGGAAATAATGTATTGGCAAGGAAATGGAATCTAGCCTGATCTTTTTCTGTCTCACAATTGCAGAGATATATGATAGCTCTATCAATTGTAATGCCAGTCTAAGTCAGAATATATGGTCAAGCACAAAGAAATAATTAGGGAACTGTCACAGCAGGCAAAAAGAAGGTATAAGGAATAGTAAATGAAGCTAAGCTGAGACAGATATAAGATGTCGAGAGCCATGAGAAAAGTGAAAGATGAAAGATACCAGCCAGCCCAACAACATGAATATGATGTAAAGCAGAACAGCTTTTAGTTAAGGTAGATCTCAGTTTCTTAACATTCTGTGAGGAAAGATTTGCAAAAGAATGGAGCAATGTGTGAAAATAAGAAACAGAAGGAGCAGAAGGAAGACAATATGGTAACACATGGTTACAGTTCCAAGACTTGAGAATATATTTCTTGTACTATATCCCTTTATGTTAAAATGCATGCTGTTTATTCTGGCTCAATGGCTCAGCTGGTACCATAGTGTAACACCCCACCACATGGTAGACCTAAGCTCAGGAGCACGCTTGGGCCAACAGAACTTGGGACTGTCACAGAGGTGATGCTGTTAGCTTCAGCGTTGGCTAATGCTGCCCAGGAATGGGATAGAGCTGTGCGTTTCTCTGAGAACAGCAAGAGGAAAGGAAAACAATAAGCAAAATGGGAGAAAATGCATCTCAGGAATAAATAGATGTAGATCTTGTGTAAGGCTTGCTTTCTCAGGGAAGTGAGAACATCCTTTGCTCATGGTTTTCTACAGAACTGATAGGAGACTGGCTTCTGTACTGTAAATATTACTCTTCAAAATAAATTTTATTTGCTTCCCAAATATTTCACGCATTGGTATGGCTATAGGAAGTCAACTGAGACGAACAGCAGAAGTTTAGAGCTAGAATGATAGCTAGTTATAAGAGAGCAAATGCTGTAAATAGTGATCTTCTAGATCCCCTTGTAACCTACACACAATTAAGTATCAGGACTGCATTCACTCTCTGATGGAGCTTCCCTGCCTGCTGAGTTTTCACATGAGTTGGAAGAAAGCATAAAAGGTAAACCCACTGATTTCAGACATCCTGAAGCTAGTTTGCAGAAAGCTCACATGAAGCATTTATTACTTTATGGAGTCAAAAAGTGGGATTTATCTAACCTCAGTGATCTATTGATCTATCAGTCAGTTACTTATTTTAGATACTGCCTCCAGAATGAGGCCTTTCTCTCCTCCTAGACAGAAAAGTCGATTAAATTACAACAGATGCTTGATTTCTGGTGATTAATCTCAGGTGAGATGAAGCCTCCCCCAGGAAAACAGAATGGAGCAGTTCTTAACTCCATGTATTTGATGCCACCTGCTTCCATGCCTCTCAACTATACCAAATATTGTAGTCAGAGAGAAATCAAACTGATTTACTCTGGCGCTCTCAATAGCAATGACACATTGATAATGAAGAACAAGTGGTTTCCCTCAGTAAAATTCATTCCTTGGTCTGCACTGTGGTAGTGCAACCTGATGAATATTTTGCAACAAATCTCTCATGGACAGTATGGCTCAGAATTGTAAGCTGCTCTTTTAAAATCAGCTCGGTACCTCGCACATTAGCCAGTAGCTTTTGATTTGTTCTAGGCATGTTGTAGACACCGCATTCATACGTATACATATATGTATACATATACATTATTTCAAAGCCACTTCTTATCACAGCTGTGAGACCACAGGACTTTTTTTGTCAACTAATTCTCCTGAAGAAATAATCATGCAAAACACCGTCTTTTGGAAGCAAACTGTAACTAAACTATTTCAGAAATTGCTCTTTCCTCCCTCCCCAAACTTGAAAATGCCAAGCGGATATCTGTGAGTTATTCCTGAAGACAGTCTCTGTAAAACATATTTAAATAAGAAAAGCACATTCAAGGTTATAAGAAAAAAAAATTGAGAACAAAGTTATAATTAAGAAATATTTAAATTCTACACACAATTAAGTTTGATCTGATCAGCGAAATAGGTACTTTTAGCCTGACAAAGATGGGTACATTTGCTTTGCCAGATCTGGGACAATGCATCTTTAAGATACTGTGCCATTTCTTTTAAGCACTACTTCAAAAATGTGGGAGGAGGGAGCATCTAACGCAAAATTGCAAATGCAACTTTTGATTGTTATGATTTATTTTTAATTATCCTTTTCTCCTTTTGTCTTAATTGGACAGAGCCAGTCTAAACTTGTTCTGTGCAATTAAGAGCAGTTACATGCATAGAAAATTGAGACCTATTTTAAATCTCATTTGGACTGACTCATAGTTCAGCTTGCAACAGGAAAATTAGAGCAAGAAAATATATTTAAAAAGCTAATGAGCTTTAGTAAAAATATCCTCAACAAAATGATGTGCTGGGAAATTTTACACATTCACTTCAAATCATATCAGACAGTGGATTGGGGGAAAAGCATTTTGCTCTTACTAGGCTTTCATAGGGGACATCTAGGAGCATGTTACCGAATCCTCTTAAAAATCCGTTCTGAAGTTTGAGCTATTTATTTCCAAGGCAACTAAACAAATATTTTCCAAATAACTCATACACGCGGCTCAGATGGGGGCTAATTCTGTACTTGGTAATTTCCTACCTCTCGCAAACACAATTGGCACCCAGTGTACACAGCAATGCACTTTCCAATAGTTAAGGTAACAAAAACGCTGTAAGGTGAAGGCTGTGCTAAAACACCTGCATAATGCCCATTAGTGTTAATAGGGGCTTGGGAGAACATATCCAATACCTCCATAAAAGGCCTCATGCAGCTTGGAATAAATGTGCAAAACAATAATAAATTAGTGAACCAGTATGAGAATAATCGTTTGAAATGAACCCAGATCCAAATATCGGAAATTTCTGGGGTTTCATGTTACACATGGGACTCATTTCTTGGATCCTTTGGCTAAGATGCTTGGGAGGGGAGAAAAGTGCTTGAGAAATTCTGTCTCCTCTCCTGGCTGCTTGAATGTAGCTGGTGGCTTGGGACTTAGAGGAGGTTGCATGTATGAGGAGCAGTCATGGAGAGATTGTGCCTGCTTGGCATAAAATACATCTTCTGGCTCTCCTGACCACTGTCCTTTCTCCCCTTCCCTGCTTTAGGTGTTGCATAGGCCAATGTAAAACTAAACAACACTGCTCAGAGCCATGTGTGTGCTTGAAGGCTGAACCATGTTTTGTGAGAAAGTCCCTTGGTGCAAGTCTTTGTTCACAACTCCTACAGATTCTTTCCAGGGACTTAAAAAACTTGAATAGAGCTATTTTATTTTTTAGCCATTATTTTTTGTTGCTGAGCATCCTTGTCCCCTGTAGTCTGCAGCAAGAAGTAGCAGTAGGAACACATAGCAAATTGAGCTTTGCCATTTGTCCATTAAAAAAAAAAGTTTCCAAAACCCAAGACCATTAAACAATTTGAAGCTGCATGGTAAAAATGTTTGTTTTAAACACTTTCTGTCTTCTGAACTCTCCTTTGCCTTATGGCCTTTTTTGCCAAAGTCCCACGCCGAGGTCCAGTTGATAGTGTGACCTTGTTCATAAAATGTGAATTTCCATCAAGTCAGATGAAATGTGAACTTGAACAATGGAGAGTTGGCTCCTCTCCAGTCCTAAATATAGCTGTGTGAGAGCTCTCTGAAACCTGCCAAGCAGTTGGTCCCACTCTTAAAGACAAGAAAGGCCTGAAATACTTAAGAGTCCCTCAGTTTGCCTCATTCATGTCTTGTCCTCCCACAGTTTTGAAGGTCCCTGTGACCAGTTAGACCCTGCCTATGTGCAGTTTACAGCCAGTTTTTCATGTTGTGGTGCTCTCTACATCTTCAGGGCATCTTCCCTTCTGAAAGAGGGGCTTCTTTGTGCCCTGAGAGTTGCATTGAAGCCGGAATGAAATTTCAAGGGGGTGGTAAAAAAGTGAGTAGGAAGAGCTGCTAGAGCTTGGCGATGTTGAAGTCTCCTGGGACAACGTGTTGGCCAGTGACCAAGCCAAGCCATTTTTTCAAGCACAGCCTCCAGTGAGGAGTGGCAGGGCTCTGCGTGGGGAGGCCCAAAACCAGACGGGGTGTCAGCAGCGTCCAGCAAGCTGTCCAGCTGCAGTGACAGGGACGAGCTCCTCACCTGAGCCTGGGACACCAGGCATGCTCTGGAGGGAAGCCTCTGGCTGGATGTCTGAGAATCACCACTGAGGCTACAGGAGCCTCTGGATGGTCACCGATGGTCTTGATGGCCAAAGGAGAGTTAGGCAGTCCCATTTCTATGGGGGGGTACCAGGGAAAGACTGTACCTTGGAAATGGCACAGATAGCCCCAAATACAGAGCAGGGCTGTGGCTTGCCCCAGTTAAGGGAAGTCTGAATGTGCAGAGTCAAGAGATGGTGAGCAGCCCGTGCTGGAGCTCTGCCAGGGGACATGACAGTCAATCATTAATGCTTTTTGACCCTCCAGCCAGATATCTTTCTTCAGCTTTCAGCTTCTCTGGCTTTTCCCCAAGACTGGTAGAGGTTTAATAAAGAATCCCCTAGTGCTATTTTTGTTCTTCCTTTTACCGCACTCAATGACTTTTAGCATTGTTTTTGCTTGGTCTGTCCTCTGCCTTCCCATTGGAGGGTCTACTGTAAAGCCAGTGTGGTGCAAACATGGCCTTCCTGTTGGCAGAGGCTCCACTCTACCAACAAGCTTGGGATTTAAATTTCGGGCAAAGATTTCAATACAGTTCTTTTCCTAGTTCACAAGAGAATTAAAGCACATGCAGAAATGTACAGGAATAGGCTCCTGCGGACAGATTAATAATAAAAGAAGAGACATTGTGACTATTGTACATTTTCAAGCCCCTTATAAGAAAAAAAATAGCTCGTGAATAGCTTTCAAAGTGACAAAGTTTTTCAGACAGCAGGGCACGCGTTTCTTGGGGCAGATGATGGATGATGGTAGGATGAGAAAATGAGAGCAGTAAGAGGTGAGGCGCTGCAGCTCCCGGAGCTGCCCTCTCAGCTGCAGAGCCGGGGGGCAAGGGGAGGGCGTGGGGAGCATCCCCCCAGCAGCCTGCCACTGCGATCCTGCTGCCACCCCAGAACAAGGTTTCTAGGCAGTCTGATGCGTATTAATGTCTCGCATCTAAGGGTGCCAAGAAAGATAAGGAAGGAAAGGAAAATGGAGAGAATGAAGAGAAAATGAGACACAGCTCCATTGCTTCTCACGCTCCGGGACTTATCAGTGTCTATGAGGAAGAATTCCTTCTTATGTACTATTAAAAGAGGGAAAGCACATTTCGGTGTACGTGCTGTAAAGTGAACATTTCTGATGTGGGACTCAGACTCTCAATTTGGAAAAACAACATTTTGCTTTTAAACAAAGTACCTTTCTTCTCAATTCATTTAAATTCTTCATTTAAATTCTAACTTTAATTCTTGTGGTTAGACAAGTTGCTCTGAACCTGGGACACATACCCAAAAAGGCTCCAGCTTGAAGTCAACAAATAGACAACAACACAATGTTGACATCACCAGGGATTTTGCTTGTGGCTGATGTTGGGTACAATCTTTGGATCTTAATGCTTAATGTGTTAATTATGCTATTATCTTAGTAAGTCTCTAAAATTTTAGGAACAGAGGAATTTAGGACTGGATAACTAAATAGACAATTCTGCCGAACTTGCATAAACTGAACAACTGCATCTTAAAATTTATTTGGATTTTTTCTGGTCCTATTTCCCATGGAAGGCTGTTCCGGAACCTCATTGGTTTTATGGTTATAATATTTTCTATTTCCAGTCTAAATTTATCCTTGGCTAGATTATATCAAACTGTTTTTGGCCAAACACAGTTCTTTCTTTAAATAGTTCTTATCCCTGCCTGATGTTTATTCCATAGTAAATAGCACTCACATCTCCTTTCAGGCTGTGTTTTGATAGGCTGACAAACAAAATATTTTAATATCTCTTCTTTGAGATAGGCTCTTCTTTCTTCCCACTATCCCCATAGCTGTTTTCTGAAACAGTTCCAGCCAGGGCACATACATTGATCTTGCAAATGGATGGCCAGTATGGACATGATGTACTTCAGATGAGGTCTTGCTGGTGCCTTGCACAAGGGCACAAATACTTTCATATCTCATCTGCAGTGGAAATACTTCACCTGACACATGTAGAATCTCACTTGCCTTTTTTCCTAACTGCAGCATCTTGCTGGCTCAGAAAGGCAGTTCCTCTTCTTCCTCCCTTTTTGTTTCAACTGATAAACTCCAGATTGTAGCAGGAAAGCTAATTAGTCTGAGACTGCATAACCTTACACTGAAATTAAAAATGAACCCTTTCATTTGTTTGTTTTTAAATTCTTCCGTCTTTAGGAAATTACATGATTTCCTTCTTCACACAGATACCCCTGGTGCAGTGCTGCCTACTATGACAGGCTGTCTACAAAGTCTTCTGGAGATCATATTGACCCAAATATTGCTACATTTTGGAGAAACGAGTTCTAGGCACAGCCCAGTGCAGTTGAGCTCTTTCTGTCAAAACTTTACATTGTCTCAGCTGCTGTGCTCTGATCACTGGTTAGCAGTAGGAGCAAGATATCATTGCATTTTCTCATCAATTTGTTTAACCAGATAGTCTTTTCTGTAGAGAGTGTAAGCTGGTATGGGCAGAAATCAAACTTTTTAATATAAGATTTTACTGTGCTTCACAAAGTAGTGCTCTGATCCATTGGTGGAATTTCTGGGAACCACAAAAAATACCTTGTAGAGGAACCCAAATGAGAATCTTAAACTAAAATTTTTGAAGAGAATAAAAAAAATCCCAATACAGAGCTGAATTTTGAACATTAATCAGTATTAAATTAAGTCCTTAGATATCTGTAGCTAATTTGAACTTAAAACCATATTAAATTTAAACACTGTTTATGAAGCAGGGATCTGATCTGGGACAGTATCCAACAAAGAGCATCTTCTGGTTTTAAGAAAGTACTTGGCTTACTGTGAGATGCTTTCTGTAAAGGAGGTGCTTTCCCTGAACTGAGATGTGAATTGCATCTGGAACTGGCCAAAAATGGGAGCACTGGTTTCACCAAAAGTCCAAAATGCCAATGCCTTTGTTCTGAAGAGTGGGACTCATTTTTACAAACCACTAATTACACATTTTTAAAAGCACTGAAGAACATCATCAAAATGGATTTAGTGTCTCCATTTCTTAAAGAAATGAAGGTCTGTTTAATTCTTCATACTTGTTTAATAAGTTCTTAAATTTTCAGTATTTTAAATGGATTTTCTGTGGCCCTTTGGATCTTGAAGGCGATTGTACATGTGCTCTACAAGACAGTTATTGTGGCAATTCTGAGATATCCTGAGCACCTGAGTGTCTCACTGGCACCCTGCTCTAACGAAACTGTTTGAAGTACAGGCTTTCTCCCCTATAAATACAAAGCCAGTATCAAATGATGATCTCTGAATGCAAAAAATACCAGCAGCAGAGAACTCTACTCTCTGCAAGGGACTTCCTATAATAATTCTGCTAAAGCAGATTTTCTTTTTTCCCTTCAGGTTAGGTATATTCCCAGTACATACTTTAATGGAAGATGGAAGACATTTGTTTCAGGATCAAAGGTCTTTATTTTTCCTCCAAAAATTATTCCTCTCCAAACCCAAAGATATAATTATGTTGTACCTGGGGCTTCTGCTTCTGCCAAGCTGTGTAGACAATAGCAAAAGGTATTTCAGCCTTACTTACTCAGCTACCAGAGGAGATGAATATTTAACTGAGAGACAAGAAAGCTATTTTATTGCATTACTTAGGGGTAGAAAGACAAAGAATTTACTGTACACTCACCCAGCTGTAGCTACAGAGGCTGACACAGAGTATACAATTGCACCGAAAACACTGCGGCAACACTTTTAAATGACGGTTAATGGTTTTGGAGAATGTCACAAACACAAGTGGAGCACAGGGTATAAATGAGCCTATACACAGTTACTTGGCTGCTCTAGGAGCATGTGAATTTGGTACCATGCAGGACAAAATGCTAAGGGATCAGCTAGTGGAGAAATCTTCTGTTCTGTGTATTTGGGAACAATTGCTGTTTAAGAGAAAAACTAACAGTGGCCCCATATAGATGACTGGAAATTGCTCACAGCCCACGGTCAAAGCTGGGAAAGGTTATAGGACAGGAAGATTTACTTCAGCATTTTGCACAGGTATGTTTGCTCTTTGCTACCTCCAGTCCACCAAAGAACTACACTATTCACTGTTTTTGTTTTCAGCCAAGATGACAGGAACATATTTGCAGTTTACAGCAGGTGCCCAGCCAAGTCAACAAAGTGCAAACTATGCAGTAAAAAATAATATATAAAAAAGGTCACTTTGCCAGGGTATGCCGCTCCAGCAAGTTTCAGTGCCTTACAGGGTGAATGTCTGAATCCGGTGACCCGAGTGATACTTTGCTCACCACACCGTCAGTAGGTGTTGCGCTGTCTCCTGTTTAATGCATGCAGAGACTTTTCAGATGCTTGTCAGCTCTTGTCCTGACAATCATTACTACACCTGTTTCTTTGAAAAGGAAAAAAAATCAGCCTATTCATTCATAACCTCCAGGTGGACACCTTTGTGCTTGTGACAAAAAGTCATTCTTCCTGGCAGGCTTTTCTGAATCAGACCCCTAATGTCATGTCACTTTGCTGAAGGGTCTCACGACACATGTCCACCTGGTCCTCTGGCAGCAACAGAGGCCTGACTCCACGCGCCCTCCAATGACTCTGACTTCTGTATCTTCCTACTGAGGATGAAGGAGGCAGAATTAAATACCCTGTAATTAACTGCAGATGATACTGCACAAGAAAGACAGCAGTGGTGAAAATTTGGATGCACGTTGACAGTTATTTAAACAACAATGTAAAGGCTACTCTTAGGTGCTGAGGGCATTAATAGACCTTAATTGCCTATTGCCTTTGCAGCCTTACCTGGGACCTCACCCCACACCCTCTGCTGCGGGCTCTGGGGCTCCCCTCTTGCAGGCACTCAGGTACAGGGATCAAGGAGCTCATTCAGTTAAAGACTAACTAAGAGGGGGTAAAGATTATTTTTCAGCCAAAGGAGTCTCCATCCTTTGCATGCTGAAGTTAGCAAAAGGGAAGAGACACAACAGTGCAGTCCTGGGAAGGATGAAACCAGCCGTTTCCTTTGCTGGTACACGTGAAAGCCTACCATTTACCTCCTGATCTCATGCAAAACTGGAAGGAGGATCAGCGACAGCTTCTAGACACAATGGAAGAACCATAAAGCCTTTCAGTATTTGTGCTAAGAGGTTCAGCCATTGGTAGCTAGCCACGCAAACATCAGCAGAAGTGCAAAAAAGCCATTCTGGGAATTTTTGTGTAGGCTTTTTCATACACATCCTATTTCTGTAGGAAAAAAGGCTGATGATAGTAATTTTGCTTATCTTGTTATGACAGTGCTGGTTATCATATGATACAACTAGGACAGTGCCCACATTAAAAGAAAGCCTATAGAGATATTTTCTTTCATGTGGTATCACAACAGTATTATCTGTGTTTTTTACTTCTGTGGGCATTAAGTCCTAGGAAAAACATAGCAATGTGGAGCGAGGTTCTCAGAAACCACCGCACTTGGACCAAACTGGGACATTATAGGATTCGGAGCTCCCACTAAGGATGGCCTCATTACAACATACAGATCTATGGAGAAGGGGGAAAGAATTTCCTTTACAGGGGATATGTTCATCCCAGTGGCAGAAGACAGAGGAGAGCACTAGATAGAATGCATTTGGTATCATGCTAGACATTGCTGCTACCTGCTCTTTTCAGATGGATTTCGTAAGAAATGGCACTTAAGGAGTCATACTGTGTGCATGTCCACCTTTCTAACTGCTGGCTCCACTGACTCAATTTCAGACAAATTTGATAAATGGCTAGAGTTCTCAAGTATAGTGAGCACTGACAAGTTTCATTAAAACTTTTATATATGTTTATAAACCAAATATAAAGTAGCCAGGTTGAAAAAAAGGGCATATCAGTGCCTCTGCTAAAGGAAAAGTTGCAGGGTGAACTCATGTGTACTCAATATCAAAGAATTTACCCGGAAATATTATAAAACCAAGGAGAAGCTTAAACTGGTCTTTGTGTCCTAGTAAATATCAGATCCTACCCTGCACACAAGCACCAGAAAGCAGCTTCATTAATTTTGCATCTCCTGGGATTACTTGTTTTTGTCAGACCAGAGTTCCTTAAGGCATTGTCCATCCACTGAGAAACTTGATGGGGGAGTGTTTCTCTGATGAGTAATTTCTAAATTATTCTTCTGCAGATTCCCATGGTAAAATAAGTAATGTGTTTCTCAAACAGGGAGATTGAATGATAAACAGCTGAGATGCTGCTGTGCACTTCAACCTCTTAAATAACTCCAGTAAGGATGAATACCTAAGAAGGGAGTGGTCTTACTAGCCCTATGTTAAAAGCCAGGTACAGCAAAACTACAAAAAGAGAAGGTGCTGATTAAGTGGAAGGCAGATAAGGAAGATGGAGAATTTCCTCTTTAAGTAGAAATGGTTGTACAGCATGGCTAATGACAGTGAGGTGCAGGTGGGAAAACCAAATTCTTTGCCTGAGGAGCAATGCAATATGCAAGACAATGAACAGAATCCTCAGGCTTATACAGAAAGCCAGTCAGGTTCACATTTGCTGGCCTTTCTGTGCACAGAACAGAATATATATATGTGTACAGGCATGACTACATAGGGTCTATGTTGATAGAGACACACAGTATTACTTTTCCGACCACGTGCCCTCCCCAGCCCTCATGGCCCACGTTTCAGTCTGCACTTCTTTCCTGCAAGTGCCTTGGGCCATCTCATACTGGCATAAGCTACCACCGCACAACGCCTTCTCCAGAGTCTATCTATTCCAGCCTATCTGAAGTTCATCTATTTACTAAGCTTTACAGTGTGCCCTGAAGGTCAACCGACTCAGACTTCCTTGGAATGGAAATGAGGAAGGGATTTCAGACCCGTGGACCTTCAGTGAGGAGGTGCTCACTGCAGCACCCGGGTGGTTAAATCGCTGCTTGAGTAGCTCAGGTGGTCTCAGCAGTTGATGGAAAACGGGAGAACAGAGGCAGTTTGCTCACAACAAGCAGCTAATAGTTAAGGCAGTTTGAGACATATTTTATATTTTAATTAATTTTTTTTCTTTCTCCAGAATTTAAACTGCACTTGTACCTCCTGGAAGGAAGGAGAGAAAAAGTAATAGAGACATTTATTTTTTTCATTAATTAACCATCTGGGACTGAACTCTGAAAAATTCTGATATAAAAATACATTTTTTTAGCCCTTAAAAAAGCTTGGTTTCCTTTGATAATGGAGGACTAGAGTCCAGTTAAAGCTAGAGGATTTTTTACCACTGATTCATGGGCTCTTGAATCTGGGTCTCGATACCACATTTTCCAACGTACCAAGGTATAAGGCAGGTGGTAAGTAGGCAAAATCTCACCTTTCTCCATGTTTAGGCTTCTGGCCACTTTCAGTAATGTGGTGCTTGGTGAGCTTCAGCTGTCAAAAGGTGAGTTTTCAATTCTAGGATACATCTGCATTTCTCATGCAGTCCTGGGCTTCTAGCAGACCACTTTATCACCCCACTGATCTTGTTTGCATTTTAGTTCCACTGTCACCTGAAGCCAACATCAATGCAGATGACTGTTAGCAGGGACGGTCCCACCATTTCAGCCGGCTCTTGGGCACCTATCTTAAAATGGGATAAATTGCTCCTGGAATGAGCCCCTATCTCTCTGTCCTTTCAGTTACAGAGAAAACACACATAAATGTCTTACAGACTTGATTTTGAATAGATAAAGTTAGCTCGTGTGTATCCATCTTCACTAAATTGGGTAAAGCCCTAAAACCCACAAAGCAACACTGGGAAATTAGGGCCCACTCCAGAACACATGTTTGTACGGGTGCATGTGCAGTGCTAAATACTCCAACATAGGCAACTCTGAAGAAGCCTGGTTAAAAAATGAAGGCTTGACCTTGATTGAGGGGATGACCGGTATCCTAGGTAGCCCCAAATAACTGTTTTCCTATCACTATTGTGGAATAATTCTCCCCTTAAAACTGGAAGTTAAATAGAAGTAACATTTGTTGAAAATGTTGAACTTGTTGAATAACATTTTCAGCCTTTTCTTTGGCGTGCCCTAGAGTGCTCATACTAGGAACTTGGGCAAGGAAATGCACTTTAAAAAATACCTTTTGCTCTTCCTAATTAATATTTGCCAAGGACCCTCCAACTGCACAAACTTTTGAAAAGAGGCCAGTTTCCTCGTTATCAGAAGACATTTCACAGCTGATATTTCAACAGCTGAAATGTCAGTCCAAATGCACCCGTCCCAGGGTGAAAACACCCTTTTCTGCAGCTCAGCTCTGGGCTGTGTTAGGTTGAATTTGACCCTGGAGAGGTACCAACAACAAGCAGATTGTCTTTTTTGTCCTTTCAGTGCTGGTCCTCCCATACTGTGTCAAGTGGAGAGCAGAACTACTGCCTCATTCAAACTTAAAGGAGACAAGCTACATCTTGTCTTGATGTGTCAAGAAATGCAGATTAGGACATGATGGGGGATGTTAAAGTGGGGCAGAAGGATCTGAAGATGAGGAGTGTATTTAAAGAAACTGAAACAGAGAGTGGGCTGGGGCAGCAAGGAGGAGGCTAAGAAGAAGCGCAGCTAGCTGGCAAGTGGAGAACATGGGGTGGGGTAGGAGAAGACGACTGAGTCTAGTTGCAGAAAAAAGGAGGCATACGGGGGTTAGAGAGTTACTGGGGCTAAGGTTTTGGAGGGGAAGGAGCACCTGAAACCAGACTAGAGAGGGATGCTAAGTAGAATGAAAATTAATTTGGGAACTGGCTAGGTAAGCAGAATGTGGGAAGACTGGGAGAGGACATGGGAAAGGTCTGATAGGTAAAACTAGAGCTCACAGGGAGACACATTTGGTTCAAATACCTACAGAGAGAATTTGGGAAAACACAAGTGATGAAAGTGGAAGTGGAGAAAGAGCCAGGGGGCGGAAAAGAGCAAAACGGAGCCAGGGACAAACTGGAAGTGTTGGGGGGGGTGTAAAGGATCATTTGGGAGTGTTGGCAATAGGGTCTCTGTCTTTTTGAGCACAGTCCTTTCAAAAGCCCCAAACTGAAGGCAAGAGTCCTGAATCTCACTATTCGTCTGCCGCCAGTAGCAGTGAAACCTGCTGGCCAAGGTTTGCTTCCCTGGCAGTACTGTTTCTCAGAGAACTATTGTGTCTGTAAGTTACTCCCTTGGTGCAGAGCTCCGTGAGATTCCCAGTCCTGGTGGTGTGCAGCAGGGCAGAAGAGATACGCTGTATGTCAGAAATGGGATTTCTAATTTTTAATGTGCTCTGTTACAAACCTCAGAAATTATACAGCACACATGCAAACTGATCTAAAAAGAGAAAATTGCACTGTATAGCACTTAAACATTAGGAAATGTTGGACTTCAAGTCATATTCCTGAAGTCATCTGTTTTATTCACTAAGCATCTTATTTTTGCTCCAGATGATTCAGGAATCTATTAAAAATAATGACCTTTGCAGCTGATGTCTCCCCAGCACATTGTCTATCCTGAGTGCTGAATAAGGCAAGGGTCCAGTAGAAAAAAAATCAACATAAGAACATGTTGTGTAGGACTGTATCATATTCAAGTGCAGGCATGCTTTAAATCAAGAATAGAAAATATGCTCTAAAGTGAAGGAAGGCTCTCTGTCTTTCCCAAGGAAAACAGAGTGACTCAGTCCTACAGATTGATTTTTCCTCCCTAAATATTTATAAAGGTCCGTGAATGACTTCTCTTTGGCCTTTTCCACCTTGTAGGTTTATGTTGAACTTAAAAAAACAACCACTACAAAATAAGAGAAAAGAGTAACTGGAAGATTTTTCTGCCTTATTTGCACATCCCCATATAACAAAAATGTGAGAATTTCAAGTTCTTCCTAATTTAGCATTCATGTGCCTTATTTCTTCAGCAGAAACAATGCACACATCACAGGATTCTGCATTTTCTTCTGACATTGGCTAGTAATTTACTCGTGAGAATCATCCCACTGTAGACACTGTGATTGTTCACGTAAGCGTTGCTTAGCAAAAAGAGGGCAGAGTTAGACCCTCCTGGGGTCCAGCTCTATGTAGTTATAGAATCAGTGAAACATGTGATGAATATATGGGAGTGGGAATGGAGAAAGCAAAATGAGTTTGTGACTTGAAAAAAAGAGCATGTTTGATTATCTTAGGTCTCCTGTGTAGCTTCTCTCTGTATCTGCAGAAGAAAGAATATTCTCTGGCAGCTATCATTTATTATTTATTTTTTATGCTTTAATTATTTGTGGAAATCTTTGGCTTTTGCTTGTTCAGCCAGCTCCTCTGACAGTAAAGTTTACACATTAAGATGTGGGAGGTGAAGCTCTGGTTCAGTGGAAGGAAGGAAGGAAGGAAGAAATATTGCTTTGACTGCTGGTGATGTAATATTGACCATCTGCAATTTTTATGCTTTAATCTGCTCCTATATGTTTTCCAAATAAAAACCTACACAGATGATGACTGATTTCTTATCTGGCTATTTCCATTACTTTCTGAGTTGTTTTATTTGGGCACTCAAGCTACTGATATAACCTCTTTATGTTTAAATTTAAGGTTTGGATTAGAGCCAAAGCATTTGACTTCTTATCCAAACTGTGTTCCTTCTTTTCTAAAACTTTGTATTTCCCATTCCTCCCATTCCCTTCTCATCTCTACATTTTTCTGTTTCTTCTTCCCTGCTCTCCTGCCAGACAGCTCTTTTTTTCAAGGCTAGCATCTGAGTTTTCTTGGATACTTCTGCTTTTTCCACCTGGCAATTCTGTCTGGGTGGAGTTTGGAGATTTTGGATGGTTGTCAGGGATTTCTGGACATCTGGCAATCCATTTGAAACAGGATGGGAAACTTTATACGTGTCTCTGCCCACATGCAGATGATGCCTCCAGCACATGTAGAGGCGATTGCGCAGATCCCAGGAGCGCTGGTCTGCAGAGTATGTGCTACACAGGTGGTCTTGAGATGGATGGTAATTCCAGCCTGTTTGAGAAGAGCAGAGTCACAACGAGTCAGCCGGGCAGTGGACGTGCACCGGTGCCGCTGTGTCCCAGCCCGCGGGGCTGACCTCATGCACGCGTGCAGCACTGCCTGTCCCAAACACGACAGGCTGTTGCACCGATAACCCGATTTCGTCCTTTCATTCGACTTCTGGGCTTCTCAGCCCTCTCTTGTTTACTCTGTTCCCCCACCCCTTTCTGCCTGGGGCGACGGCAATTTGGGGATTCATATCTCCTTCTGATACTCTTGGAACAGAACAAAATTAACATGTTGGGGGCAGGTGAGAGCTCAGGGACTTCTGTCACAGCTCTTCAAACCTGCGGAGAGGTGTGGTGTTGAGTGATATTTGGGCTAATTCTCTCCCTTGGTTCCTCTCAGAATTGGTTTGTCTCATATGATAATCATCATTAGTAATAACTGCTAGGCCTCGGTGCCAGAAGGATTTTAGGTGATATTGAAACCAACTGAGCGTTAAATACCTACAAGAAACACGGGCTCTCGGCTTTAGTGCTTATGATCTCCTGGTCTCCAAGGGGTTTACAAGTGAGGCAAGCTTTAGTATTCACAGTTTGAAGACTGGGGAGGAGGGACAGTACAGATGAAATTCTTTTGGAGGTATCACCTAGCTGGACAAAGTCTCCTCCATAATCCTGTCCCTGTATTTGATCACACTCTTACTGTTTCTCATGCTTCCTCTGTTCCAAAAACGTCCTCTGTGGGAGAGCCCTTTATCCTTGCATGTCAGAAATCTCTGCTGATAGATCCCTGGCGCTTTCTCTTCCACAGCTAACCCTAAAATCAGAGCTGCTTCATAAAAGCGAGGAACAACAGAGGGAAAAATAAAGCATTTCCTTAGGAATCCTGGGTGCAAAACAGAGGGAAAAATAAAGCATTTCCTTAGGAATCTTGGGTGCAACACACAAGTCAGGATTCTGGGAAAGCAACCTTTGTGTTTTGATATGATACAGTTGATGCCTAAAAACTCAAACCAAATGACTTACTTAAATAAATTTCACGTACACTGCCAGGAAGTGTTCTAGATACAGTAATGGTACATGGAAAATCAATATTTATTATCATTTTAACTGAAAAATTAAAAAGATTTGCCATAAAATACAAGTGCTTCACAACATTTTGCATGTTCAGAACATGCCCTCTAGGGTGCTATTAATATAGTTTGTCAAGTGAATGATGCATTGTTTATGCAATTATAGAGATGTAGCCAAATCTTTTCTCTCTCCCTCTTCCCCCCCCCCTCAAGTGGCGGCAGCAGGTAGCTGGAGCTGATGGATCATTTTTAGGCCTCTGTGGTGAAGAATATATATTTTCAGAAGTAATCTGCTAATTGGTTATGCAGACCATCTCCCAGCTGTGTCCCAGTGTCTAAGTGCAGGGAAATCCATGCTCTCAGGTCTGGAAAGGGTAATGCAATAAAAACCTGTTATCATGTAGTAATTGAGGTCCAAGGTTTACGGCAACGTCATAAACATGATGCATTCAAATGCAAAAGGCCAGAGTGACTCAGGTTTGGGCAGGAGTATCAGAAGTTTATTAATACTCTATGGCCTGGTGCACTTGTTCGTTGAATGCATATTGAATTTGGAAAAGCTTAAATCCTGCTTTTAAATAACTTTTCACAGTTTATTTTCCTTTAGTGGACACATTTACTGCTGTGACTTGTGGGATTTCACCTGACACTTGTTTTCTGTGGAGCATGGCAAATTTTTCCATGAACTTTCAACTTTCTTTTTCACTTGAAAGCCAGGAACTAAAACTGGAGCAGGCACAATGTAGGACTGTTACACACTTCAGCCAGGTTTTCCATATTTCCCTTTAAAATCATAAAGGTCTGGATTCAGATATTTTGTTGATGACCTACTGACTGATAGAAATGCTTTTAAGGTGTCTTGCAGTAACAGTGATCAGAAGCTAGCCTTGTTTTTCCATTGTAAGTGTTGGGAACTGACTTCATTATCATTCACAGAAATGTGTAAAAGGGCAACAAAAACTTTCCAAAGATGCAAACATCCAAGACTTTATGTTAATAACACAAGGAAAAATCCTGAAGAAGTTCGGATTGACTCTGGTACTATCGTGGGTTAACTGGGCAAAACGCCATAACACCTGGGTACTTCAAAAAGCATACTGATAAAACTCACAATATAGCAATTTTTCTGTGATAAAACCAGGGATATTAGCTTGATGCCTTCTGGTGTTCCAAGATAAAACTGAGCAATTACACAGGAGAGATTTTTCAAACCTTTTTGAGCCCAACTACAAACAACGCTCACTATTTTTTCATGTACTGTAGTTAATTCTGCAGATTTGTACCGAATAATAGATTTATGACAAACAAGTAAAAATCTGGCTCTAATTAGTTCTGCTAGAGATGTTGCAGGGTGGAGATCTCTCTTTCTGACTCTAGCACAGAAAGGGGTTATAGTTTCATTTTTTAATAATTTAATTGGTCCCGAATCTGATTACAGTTATAAAGATTTGAATCAATAATTGCCCGTGGACTTTCAAGAGTTACTTTTGAGTTGCTATAGCATGGAGGAAGAAAATAAATCAGATCCATATTTTAACTTTACCCAGTATTGTGTTCTGCTATGAAGGAAGGAAGGAAGTTGCTATATTTCTTTAAGTCTTTGTTCAGTGAATTGAATGCAGTAAAGATACATAGCACTCCCCCCCTGAAGATAGTATTTTGATTTGTACAAAAAGTGGTGCTTGTATCAACTGATAGGTGTTTAAAGGATTATACAGCATCATCTATCTAGCTAAGGGATATATGTGAACTGGTGTGAACAGGATGAGAATTGCCAAAGGAGATACCAATTTCCATAACAGTAGCAATATCTCCATCCCTTAAAATTATGCTCAATAATACCTTTAAATAGAATCTCTCTGCTGTTCATAGCACACACCTTACATTTTTTGTATTTATGCCCACCCGTAGTCTTTTAAGTCTCATATCTTGAAACCCACTTTATCCAGATGATGGTATGATTTGCAGCAAGAGCGAGAAAGGATCAAGACTCATAAAATATGAGAACTAGTGGAGAAAGGCCTACAAATGGCAAATGTGCAGGGAGCTTCTGAGAACCTGAGCCTGCGTCTGCACCTGAATGGGAAGCCAAGAGTGGGAGCTCTTAGACTCTGGCTACTTAGTACCTTTAATAAAATAAAATAGCAATCTTACGGGACTTAAAGAGTAGCTCACTTTCCAGCCTTTAAAAAACTTTTTACTTTCCTGTTTTTCATACATTTTCATCCATTGGGATCTAGCTATTTTCTTCAATCCTAAATCTTTTGAAATGATTTTTCACTCTTCTTACACTTTCTTTAAAAGGAAGATACCACTGGGAAAATTGTATGCCTTCTGCTGAAAGTCTCGTAGCTGATGATTAATATCTGCTACTTTGATAGGGAGCCTGAAACTTCAAAACCCAGGAGTTCAAGCATTTTGCTGCTAGCAGTTTGCTCTGCTCTGAAACCAGTGCCCAAGACCAGCTGAAAGACTACCCATCATTAGGATATGCTGTAGATTGCCTAGTGATTTAGTTCTGAGTAAAGAAAGTGGAGACTAAAGCGTGTAGGCACACAGGGGAGAGAGAGCTTTAAAAGTACCAAGACTACAACATTGCACACAGAAGATGAGGGGAAGGGGGTGTCCTCCCCGGATCCCCACTCACTTCTTTATTCTCCCTCCCCCTGTCTGTTATCGCATAGAGAATAACAGAGAGGAAAGACAACCTTCATTTCAAAGACAGGACAAAATGAAGCACAGGGTCTGGATTGGGTGGGTTTTGTTTCTGTCCCAATTAATCTAAGCAGCATGTTCAGTTGGAGTCAGTGCAGTCTTTTGTTTAAAGTAAGGTCTGTCTGCTACATACATGGCAAAACTATCACGGTTAGAGGCAGGAAGGAAGTGCAGAAAAGGAGTCAGTGAATAAAAGCAAGAGAGGAAGCAGAATCTAAAGCACAAGGAGAGACTTTCTTCTCTGGGTGGTCAGTGTGACCATTCTTATTATTAATGGTGTGATTTGCCTTCCTTGACAATTGCGTGTTTTTTTGACATAAAACACTGGTTATTTTCCAGATATTTGATAGGATCTTCAGCTCATATCCACACCATAATAATGCATCAATCATATTTTGACTGATGCTTTGACTTACGGAGAATCATCCCCTATTTAATGGCCAAGAAAACTTGAAATTGGAGCTACAGTTATCTATGTTAGGTAAAGGATGGTATACAGATAAATACAGGCCACTGCTGTCTAAGGTTGCTGGTACAATCTTTTGTCAGCTCCTGAATGCTTAAACCCTACAATTATTCTATGAGTTAATAACACAAGGGCAAAGGGCAATAGAGAAAGCAATGACGTGACAGTTGAGATCAACACAAACCAAATGTCTGATTGCCGATTTCAACTGGACAGTTGCCAGTTTTTTGCTGAGATGTTAGCAAGGTTTAGCAAGCATACTGCTTATGCACAAGACCTGTTGCTATCTCAGCCTTTGTACATGCTGTTTGTTACTAGAAAACAGGCAGGCATGAGGAAGGCTGGTTTCTCAAAAGCTTATTTTCTATCTTCACCTTGAACCAAAGTTTCTAGAACTATAATTTCTAAAGCTTTGCCGTATACATGGGAGAGTTAACTAACAGTATTAACTGTGTGGTGCATGTTGATGTAGTGTGAGTTTTTTATAGGTAACATTACTGTCACGACAGATTGTCTATTTAAGAATTATTATCAAAGGGAGGGAGAAAGGATATGAAAAGAATGTTTTACTTAACAACTAGCTCTTGAACCTATGAGCTACCTAGAATCTTCACCTGTACATTAACTTCAGTCTGAGTTAAGTGTGTTGAGGTTCTTCATGAAAGGAGGTAAAAGGGGAAAAAAAATAATAACAAACAAAAAATAGCCTTTGAACTGCTAGCAATACGTTATTTTCTTTTCCTTAGCAAGGCATGAAGAGCACAGTTTGCAGTTTTCCTGCAGCAGACTGGCCTCCAAGATCAGCCTGCTGTTTTGTAATACTGGACTCTATCCAGCACAATGAAAACAGGGAGTATATTTCTGTCTTGTTTTGTTTTGTTTTGTTTTGTTTTTCTGTTTGGATGCAATTGCTAGTGTCTTTTATTAGACTTAATTCTATTATATGTTCACAGCTCTGGCTCTAGACCTAATTACCACTTCTGGAAAACTATTACCTCGCATACTACACATCATGCTGTTCAGACCCCTGTGATTCCCTGTTCATTTAAAATTTCTAAATATTTCAGTTTCTGCCCAATCCAGACCACAATAGAATAGTAGTAACCCCTTCTCCTGCCCTTAATCTCATACACAAATAAGACCAGCCCCTAAACTGTTCCTGTGAACAAGGAACTCCACTTGTTGGCCAGATCTGCAGTTGTTCCCTGAAGTGCTACTCTGGCCTGTGCATCAAAGGTTTCACTACGCAAACTATTCAATTTAGATGAGCTGAAGAGAGTAAAATGATTGTACTATGCTGTAACAAAAATTTGCCGACTGCAAACTTTGTCTAGAGAAGAACAAACTGATTTAGAAGAGTAAGAATTTTGCAAACACCTCCCCAAGTCTAGCACTGATTTGGAAACAACCTTGCTTTAAACTCTGAAATTAAGTTGTAAAATTTGACATCAGGTAAGAAGTTATTTTAGCCACAGCCACGATGAAAGAGCAGAGGTAGAAGGTAGAGTAGGAAGAGAAACATCAGTAAAGATGGGTGGCTTTGGAGAAGGAGAAAGGAATAGGTCTGTTCACTGAAAATGCTGGTTCAGCAGTGCCAGAATTATTCACTAACTTGGCAAACACTTTCAGTTGAAATAGTTCAGTCATGTTGACATCTTTTTTTTTCAGCCCTTCCAAAGTGTTATTAGGGAGTGTGATTGCGAGACAAGTCTATAAAAGCCTGAAGAGATTCTGATGTGCTTTGCAGAATGGCAGTTTGCATTGTGCTCTCTTACTCCTGAGGACATTCACCTCTGAAGGTCGTCTCTGGGGTGCAGGGTTGCTCCCTTTCTTAGGTCTCCGATTTGTATAATTATTTATATATTATCCAGTTGCTTCAACCATCTTGTAAGCCAGTCTTATAATTAGCCACTGGTGCATTTGAGGTGACCACTCTTGTTCCTGCTTCTTACTTGAAGCACAGAAGACTTTAAGACCCTGCAGTTCAGTGGCCATCTTAACCACTGGGTGAAAGATTACAAAGGGTGATTCATTCCAGACAATTTTTAAACAGCTGAAGTTAGGGATGGTGTTCAGTCATTGACATTAGTTGCTTCTGATTTAGGTACAGACACACGCACCAAGCTCCCATGAGGTGTCCAGTCTCCCATCATAGCCAGTGGAGATCCTCCCAGTGCAGTCAGTAGAACTTGGAACAGTAGTTCAGCTCATCGGAGTTTCTGGCTGCTTGTCTGAACAGGTCTCTAGGACCTCCTGATGATGCTGACTAGATATCGGTGGACTCTAATGGGACCTTAGACCCCTAGGGATTGATAGGTGAGGGAAAATCTAACCTTTTTCTCCAGTGAAATCCACCTTTATTCACCACCTTCACAGCTTGGAGTCTGTTATGGACATGCACATTTTTTTTCTCTAGTCCATTAATTAAAATATTAGCAGTGCAGCTTACAGCAACACTTGCAGTCTGACATTTATTTCAAAAGAAAGGAAATATATATTTTGTACCTGGGCTGCTTAACTGAGAATGAACCTGAAAGACCTAATCAAAGCATTTGTGCTTATAGCTTTTTTTTACTGATAGAAAATTTTCTCTTTGCCTCTGTATGAAATAGACAGTGTATTAAAACATCACCTCTCCTTGCCTTTTTTGACATCAAGTCAAAGATTTCTGCGAGAATGTACTTTATTTGACCAGCTCTGGTACTGAGGTTCCGCTGTATACATAGCCACCTGGTGCTGATGTCAAATGCGGACGTTTATGCTGGAGTGGCTAAATCCACATAGTTATTAGGAAAAAAATCCCAAACAAACCAACCAAAAAAACCCCTGAACCCACTGGATTTATTTGTGCAACCTGTCTATATTTTTGCCAATAAAACTCTTCAGGGTAGTGTAGACAAGTCCTGCATTTGTACACAGATGAAGTCTATCTAGGAAGTGATTCTCTATTGCCCTGCACTCACCTCAGAGTTCATTTTAAGGAACTCTATTTACCATTCCTGTGGCAGACACACATGAAAGAACAGACACAGTCAATGATGCTTTCAGTCTATTCCACCCCAACATCAAACATCTCTGTCACAGTGACACTAGGATCATAGTTAAGTACTCATTAAAAAATAGAAAATCAACTCAACATTGTGTTACTCCAATACAGATTACAGAGCCTTTGGTTGTTAAGTTTCTTGTAAATGCTAATCAACCGCAGCCTTTTTAATTCTTCATCCTGGACATTTTGTAGCCGTGTGCCTCTATATAGCTGCCATGCTTTGGGCTGAAGTACGAGCAGCAACCTTTTTATGGGTCTGTTGTTAAAACTCTAACATTATGAGATTCATCAAACTAAGTAACACTGCTAATCCTGTAAGAGTCTCTTCTTACCCAATGATTTATAACAAAAGAATAGTCTTCTTTATTAAAAGGTTTTCGTGCTCTAGAGGCTCTTGTGCTCAAACAGATAAGAGCTGCCACTGCTGTGTTAGAAGAAATATGCTTTTCACTGGGACAAAAGGAACTAGGGAAAGTGCATCAGTCATTGGCTTTCCATGATTTTATTTCTTTTCTCTTCTCTAGAGATTAGTTTGCACAAAACTGTGTTCCTAGCTTTACCAGTAAAGTTTCTGAATTTGAGAAACACATAATTGCTTTACTGTGCAACTCGCCCCAATGGTAATTTCTGTCATTGTATTAGTATTTATCATTCATTTGGTTTGGAAAATATTAAGGTTATGTTAAATTATAAAACATAATGGGGCACATTTTCAACACTATCTGATGATGTGATCTTTTAACTTCCAACCCAAATATTTTGCATTTCAGTACTTCCAAATATTTTCAGGAATGAAAACTCAGCTATTTCTGACTGCAAATTGAACGGGTCGTGTGTTGCAAAATTCAAACTGTGGGCGCACAGTCGCATTTTTTGTCTGGGGAAACATGATGGTGATAAATAATTGTATGCAGAAATGTTCAGTACATGAAGCTCATGGGGAAAAAATCTGGAGAAACATTCATTTTAAGAAACTAATGTACAGACAGTGTAGGGCTTACTTCACATCTATTCATTTTAATATAATCCAAACCATAAATATTCCTACAAAAATTCTGAACTTATGAAAGTAATTTTTCCTCAGTTTGTTCTTGTGAAAGGAGACCCCTAAACTGTTTGTGAAGAGAGTCTATCAGTTGCTATCAGTTGCTAACAGTCTATCAGCTGCTGAGCCCACTGACTTCCTATGCTGCAACACAGCTAACTGCAACCAGCTGCTAAATATGGTCTCAATCCAGCAAAGCACTTTGGCATGTGCTAAGCTTTGTCAGAGCGAGTATTCAGTTTAAAGTCACTGGGATTTTCTGTATACCTGGAGTAAATGTCATGCTTTAGTGTCGAGGTGGATTGGGCCTTTCACATACATTCCCTCTTACCCACATGTAGGTGTTGCTGATATTCCTTAAGACGCTAGTGGCAAACATAAGCAGTTAGTTCCTGCACAAAAGTCACATCAATGGAATAGAATAAATTCTTAGAAATCTGTTAACAAATGATGGGTAAGTCTGTGCAGTTTTCTAGGAAATAAAAAAAAAAACGTATTGGTGAAGTCAGTTATTTATGATCTTTTAAGTATGCAATCATAACACGGTCTTATAAAATAGATTCTTTATGATGATGGATGGGTTCATCAGCAGTCTTCCAAGCTGCATAGTACATTTATATATGGATTTGTGATGACTATTATTATGAAAGTGAAATCTAAACAGTAAATAATAATTGGAATGCTATACCCTAGGTACAATTCAGAAGTGCTTCCCACATATGATCGCAAAGGTTGTCAAGTTGCAGGAGGACCACTCTGACAGTTATCAGATGCTTGTGCTGGGAAACCTGTAGGTCTGTGCATCTCTAAATGGAGTCTGTATTACAGTGCTTAGGTAATATTCACCCTGCTACTCCTTCTTGTTAAGAGTAGCAGTGTCACAGCATAATTGGGGGAAACTCCAGTTTTAACAACGCTTGGTCTTTTTTAGCTAATAACCAAGAAAGCACACTGCCTCCTTGCAGCCACCTTTCCCACCTTGTGCTCCAGCACCGATTATAGGACCAGGATGTGTGGTGGGGGGGAGGAAGAGAGTCTGTTCATCCTTAGCCTAACTCAGTTATTGTCCCTCTGTTGAGACTGCTATGAGAGTGTTTTATTCATTTCTCATTATGTTCTATCATACCTGTCAAGTGGCTGTCACAGAAATCCATGAGACATTTTCTAGTGGAGTCCTCCCTCTCCAGGGACGCAGGCTTGAGGGCAGAAAAAAAAAGGCCTGGGAAGCAGAGGGCCTCGAAGGATTTAAAGTGGAATTAAGGAGTGGGGAGCTTGGAAGGGAGAAGACTTTCCTGGGAAGAGAACAGCAACTTGGAAAAATAGAGAGGCAATGCACAAGAGGTCTTATGAAACAAAAGGATAATAAATATCCAGTACTGGGCCCTCATGTTTTATTTATCTTTGATTTCTCTCCTGTTCATTCAGTACTGCTTGAACTTTGAAACAAACAAATCCACCCTCCATCTCATAGGTATCGCAATAATGACAGTTAACTACGACATAGAGGTACATGAACAAGACAAGAAGTGCACTTTGACGGATGTCACTTACGTCCAGTTTATAGGAGGAATTTTTGTGGGAGATAACTGTTTTGGAAAAACCTACTCAGTGCTCATCATTAATGCTTTGGGTGCCTTGCATCAGGATGCACGCAGCAGGTTTTATGTGTTTTACTTCTCTTCTAGATGCTTTGATAAAAGTGGGAGTTCATACAGCACACAAATGTAATTCCAAAATGGGCATCTCTCGAGCTGCATATTTTCTCTATGACTGACAGTACAATTGGGAGCCATTTGCTGCACAAAGGAAAAGTGAGAGGAGTTCTTTTTCTGGCTAAGCTCACAGCATCGTTATTATGTGCAGTGGTGTTTATACACAAGACCCAAAGTGCCAAAGTGCACAGAAACATACTTGAAGTGCTGCTCCTCAGAATCTGCAGTAATCATATTCTGTGAAAGTCAGAGATTAAGGGAGTCATCTGAACAATCAGCAGTACATCTGTCTCACGTATCATATGCAGCTTGAAGTATCCCTCAATCTTTTTTCAGTAGAACTAACATCAGTGTTTACCTATAAACAGACACAGAAGTCATTGCTGACTATACTCTGCTTTGTATACAATGCTATTATATAAAGAGCTCAAGCAGCACGTCTGCCTGCCTAGATGTGTGTGTTCTCCTACTCCAGCTGCCAACAACCTAAATTATTCAGCAAGCCCTGATCATGCCAAGTTTTTAGTCAACAATGGAGATCTTGCCAAAGAGCTAATAATGTTTAAAAAAAAAAAGCAATGTTTGTGACAATTAACAGAGCCTGCAGCCTGCAAAGAGAGTTGGACTCATTTGTAAAGGAAAATTTAAATGATATGCTTCATTATAAATGGTCCCATGCAACACATTGCTAATCAACCAGAGCAGCTTCTTTTTTTCTCCTCCCTTCCTATCAGATAAACCAAACAGCAGCATGAGCCAAAGTTCTTGGCCACTGCTTGCTATAGCTATAAATGTGGTGTAGTTATCTATCAGTATCATAATCGGCTCAGATCAAACTGAATAATTAGCACTAAAGTGGATGAATAGAGCCCCAGCCTCTTATCCTGTCTATTAATAATAAGTATAACTTCACAGCCAAATCAAGAGGTATGTTATTGTACCCCTGAGAGCCTGTTTGGGTAAAACCCCATGCGACCTCACCACCATAAGCAGTGCAGATGGGACAGTGTGCGCCTGTAATGATGAGCTGCCAGCTGCCAGCTCCCCCCAACTCCACAGCTCAAAGTGGGAGCGAGAGAGAAGATAAACAAACCATGCGCAAACACGAGAGCCATTTGTAGGGACTCCTTCCTCCCCCTGTCTTCCTTACTCACATGACCTCAATTAATAATAATTGCTTTTCATATGACAGAGTTCTGCAGACAAGCGGCTAAGAATAACTGGTATTTTTCACCCAAGCTCACTATGAAATTTTAGTCATGTTTTATAGCAGTACTGTGATGACTACAAATTGCGAAAATCTTAGGAATAACATTCAGCCATGCTCTTCTCATATTTAAACCCTGGTACATACCTACTAATTATTGAGCAGTGTCCAATGCAATAATTATCATTATACTTTGTACTGCATTACAGTGTTACCCTCATTTTAGGATCTCTGAGAGTTTTAAGCCACATTTATCTAATTAGTGTCAATTCAATTTTGCTTATTTTAAGAATTAGAGATGTTAACTCAAAGGAAGGGTTTCAAGTTTTGCAAAAGAATTAAGCGCTTTTACTCACTGTTTGAGAAATACTGCAACTCAACTGCAGTTTACTACTCACATTCACTCTGGTTTTATTGACAAAGATATCTGTAAAATGCATTGCTATAAACAGCCTGATTATTCAGCTCACATCAATCACAGAAGCAGAGTTTTATTCACGTGAGGTAGCTGAATACTTTTTTTTGAAATAGTCTCTCTCTATGGTTTGTATCTGAACTGGGATGGACCTAAACCAGGCAATTTCTGATTGGATTTGCCTTTGCGCTTTCCAGAGGCTCAAGCCGTGCTTTCCCTTGTCGTGTTTTCTTATGAGTCTTCGGTTCCGAAAAGAGATTTGGGTTGCCCCGTTACTAGAAGTGGCTGAGATAGGGAAGTGAAGAAGGAAAGATTACATGTCTTCCCCCTGCAGGAAAGCTGCTGGTGGACTTAGCAGTGCTGTCTGGTGAAAGAATAAGGCTTTTTGCCTTTTATTAGAAGCAGATGAAGGCAGACTGTTGTTGGTATCTGGAACAGAGCAGGAGGAGGAAAGAGAAGTCTGGATTCACAAGAAAGCATTAGCATTAGTCTGCTACTGTGTATAATGGGATTAAATGTGGCTTAGGGTTTTTTCCCTTTTTTTTTTTTGTTAGGTATTAAAAACTTAATAATGCAGTTAATTTTTACTAATAATTTATTATTTTAAAAAACCCAACAGAAAACAAATGCCAAACTCGCTACAGGGGACACTGACACCTGCATTTAACCATGGCAAACAGACTGCACAGTTCCTCATGGACTCGGGCATTTACCTACGTGGCACTGAAGGAGCCAGCCAAAGCAGCTTCAGAGGAGTAATTCCCAATGGGAACACTTCCAGGCTGCAGTTAAGGCCACATTTGAGCAAATACCTGAGTATATTTGGCAGCAAATAGCAGGAAGAGTTGCTAAATACAAGTCCTTAACAAACTGTCCAGGTTCAGCTCTGTTCTGATTCAGCCTCAAATAAGTCAATGGAAAACCTCCACCGGCTTCAGGGAATGTCAGACCAAGCCAGGTTTATAGCTAGAAAAAATGCTAATACATATTTTTATACCAAAATGGCTTTACTGTAAAATGCCATTTCTATATGGACACGTGGGAAACTGTTACGACTTTTAGTTGGTGGAGCCAACTTCCCAAGGATGGGTTGTTAGAAGAGGGTCAGGAATACTAAGTACTCAGTTTTAAAATGAAATGTTTGATGTACTTTTCATGTGTGCAAAAAGCTGTCTGTCACTGACACCAATGGCTTCCAGTAAATATTTTTTTCCTTAGGAAAAGCAGAGAGGGCTGAGATGTGAAGCCAGGACTTGTAGTGGAAGGCTGAGCCCTGAACTGTGACGCTCCACCTCTCATGGCTGACAGCAGGATTAAGCTGAAATGATCCCTTTTTCAGTTTGTTGGTTTTTTTGCAACGCCTTCTTTTGTGCCTTTATAATCCAAAAAGAAATGCTTAGTAAAGGAAATCAAATTGGGATTTACATGTACGCCGTCTGGCTTTGTTCAGATCTCATTCATTGTATTCAGAATGAGAAAAAGTCCGCTATTTCACTTAATTCAGTCAATCATATCTCTGAAGAGTGGAACCTTGAATGCATCTGAGTGATGACCTGAGCCCTGTGCCAGTAAAACTCTCCACCTCTTGTCATCCCTAAGATAACAGGCCAAGATTCACCACTTCTCCCATTTTTCTCTTTACTGTTCAGTTTACTTCCTTCTGAACATCCATCTGGCATTATTGTGCTTGCTTAGCAAAATTCAGGACAAATAAAAAAAGGAAGATAATTTCTTCAAATTCTAAAGTAGCTGTTAAGCTACATCTGCCCATTCAATTCAACCACCAGCAAAGACTCTGCCTCTGCCAGACATGCAGCTGTACTTGCAGCCGTGATTCAAGTCTGGAAATTCATTTCCAGACTCACTAAAAAAAAAATCTACTGGAGAGACATGCAATGAGTAATATTTTCTGTTTTGTGTATGTATGGATTTAATATAGACAGAAATTTGGCAAAAGAACCTGCTCCACATTTCAGGCATCCTATCCCTATAGGCTAGGTGTTAAAATATATATGTATACACTCACAGACACACACGTTTATACATACTGGGATACATATACGGCCATATATATGCAACCCATCCTATTCAATGGGACAGTTACTAACACCAGTTCTCTGTTAAAAAACAGGAGAAGGGAAAATGATCAATTTTTTATAGTATGTTACCTACAAGAGCAGACATGAGTTTGGTAATCGTGCTTTTGTTACACACAGACTGTAAAATATTTATGGAGACAATGTGATTTGGGTCAAGGCATTAAATAAAGTAAAAGTTACTTTATTCAATATGTGATGAACGGTATCCATATTAAAAACCAGAGGGAAAAGTGTTCAAATGAAAAAATATGCTTAAAACAAATTCATCTGTTCAATGTTCATAAATGTTTTAAGAAATGCAGACAAACAAGTCTTGAAATCCATATTTACTGTACACAACTGAAAAACTAATAGTATTTATTTAATCCAGAGGGAGAAGTGACTAAAAATTTAGTATTTAATGATCAACAAAAAAGTATTTGTCCTTGGAAAATACCATAGTATTTATTGTCAGGCAAGTTACAATAGGGTTATAGCTCTTCTCTTGATAAATTAATAAAGCTGTTAGGTCAACATTGATCTAGAAAGAAAATATTTCCTCCAAGTCTGAGAAAACTTTTTAAGCTTCGATTCTACAGTATTTCTGCATTAAAATATGTGGAGAAAGCAAAGTGAATTTGCTTGGCTATGAGACTTCTGCTTCATAAATAATAAAGATTACAGAAAGACTTGATCCCATAAAAACTTAAGCACAGGCTTGACTTTATGGATGTATGAGGTCACACTTGCGCTTCAAGTTGAGAGTTTGTAAAAGAAAAGCAACTTAAACAGACAAAGATATTAAACACTGCTGACCTGCAGGCACTTAGTCCACATGAAATAGATGTAAAATACAATATACATGAATAATAATTCACAGGCATATACAGACTGTGCAATTCTTGCTTAATTGAGACAGAAGATAAAGCAGTATTTGGCATTCTTACCTAATGGATGTCAGAGGGAATCTACCCACCCTTTAAGACCTCACCAGCTCCAGGACTTCCTACCTATCATTTTTGTCTTTCACCATGTACACCTGAGTATTTGGTTTTCTACTCCTCCTGGCTGGCTTAGTCTGTCACCTTCTCTTTCTGAAGCGGAACTTCATTGTCCCTTATAGAACTGGCGCATAAAATGCTAGACCCTGCTCATTTTTTGTCATTTCCCTTTTCAAAACTTAACAACACAGCAGTGCTTAAAATAGCAGCCGGGTAATTATGGCTTAGAAATGAGTTGCCAAGGCTGGAAGGTGCTTCGAAGTCTCCATACATCTGTTGGGCCACTGTAATGACACCAGACCCTCTGGGTCTGTTATCACGGATGTCTGGTGAAGTGCATAAGCATAATAAACCTTTTTTGGTAAAATTAGAGCTGCCATGTTTTACCTTACATTTCCCATGAGCTAACAGCATGGACAGAGTCAGGTACCATGGCTTGCAGAACCTGATAAATCATTAAGATGCAGTAGCTCATTGTACGTCTGAGGCAGTTAGTTGTTATTTTATTTAATCTTCTAAAAATTAAAGACAAAAGAATCCTGCCTTTTGTGACTTTTAAGCACTGTCAAGAGGATCTCAACATTAATTGGAACTTTAATAACTAATCACAACAATTTATGCAATTTGAATCCTGTTTCTGTTCGTTTATACTTTGAATGAACTTGTTCAGGATACTTTGCACTGCTTGTGCCTTCTTTTCTGTCCATTCTTAATACACCTGCCACACTGCTGCATAAATACAAGCAAAAATGCTGCTGAACCCTCACAGAAGTCTGTGAAATAAATAGGAATGTGTTACAGAGGGAAGTAATGTATCAGAAAGGAATTTGGTCTAGGGCTTATGTAAAACCCAGTTCAATGACAGCAAGCTCAATGCCCATTTGACTTTGCAATATTCCTCCAGAGAGTCACTGTTACAGGCAGAATTTTCTTGTGGGAGTTCTGTTTTTTTCCTCTATTACAAAAATCTCTTTGGTGACATTCAACCCCGGCTAAAGAAACAGGGCAGGTCTCAGTGAACCTTTACTAGATACCTGCATATAGGCGATTTGAGCTAGAAAAGGACTTACTGCCTTAAAGAACCATCAGCACTACATGATCAAATGGGAAAAGCAGTATTTGATTTAGACACCATTTAAATAATTTATGATTTTATT
The DNA here is from genome assembly GCF_947461875.1 of Haliaeetus albicilla. Classification (NCBI taxonomy): domain Eukaryota; kingdom Metazoa; phylum Chordata; class Aves; order Accipitriformes; family Accipitridae; genus Haliaeetus; species Haliaeetus albicilla. The sequence continues at coordinate 50,511,709 of NC_091485.1, forward strand.
TTATCTTTTTTATCTTTCTGGGCTAACGCTGTGAAAACAGTGTCTCAGTATCTTCAGAATCAGTCAGCTCCTTTTGTTTGATTCTCAGTTATTATAAAATACAGTTGTATTGTCACATTTATTTCCATAACAAGTTGTGATGTCATGAGAAAGGGAATATATGAGAAAGTCTATAATAAAATAAACTATCTACATTTTTGTTTTTAAATTTCCTAAGTTTAGAAACTACATATACACTGCTAGAAACTAGAACTATAGCAACAGATAAAATCCCCACAGAAAAGAACTGGCTATACAAGAATATCTTGTAACGAACTAACAGAGGAGGAAACATATAGAAAGTAAAATTGCCTAGCTAGGAGTGTCTCTGAGGTACTCCTGAGGCACGGACTACCGTCTAAATCCAAAATGGGCAGCAGGAGCGAGATGCTTCTGGGCAGAGAAGAAAGCTGGTTTCTTCTTTTCCTTTTTTTGACACAGACTGGCCCTTGTGACTCAAAGTTCAGTAAGGTTGCCTCCCTCCTATGTAACAGGCACAAACCATGACGTCACTCACTTGGATCATAGCAGAATATTGTCTTCTGCGTTCTTGCATTCTGCTTGCACTTTCTGAATGTCACAGATCTAGCAAGCAGCAAAACACCCCATTTTATATGTTTAGATTAAAATTGCTGGAAAAGTATCAGGCATCATCTCAGCAGTTCTCTCTTCCTCAGTTTGTAAACAAAAACAAAGCCCAGACCTCCCCTGTTCTCTATGTCACTGAAGCCTGTTCAAGGACTGACAGTTTTCTTCTTCAGTACCTGAAGCACCTCCAGTGCAAAACACACACAGTGTTCAGACATGGTAGTGGTGTTTCTGGGTTGGCTACTACGCATCCAACGTGGTTCAGATAGATGGGACAATTCAACAAAAGTGAGATAGCTTTGACGCACGTTGTAAACAACATTGTCATACCGTTGAACTTGTGATAGAGGTAATTCATCTTTATCCATTTTGCTGGAAACTATGATGGTTTGATATTTTACGTTGTGAGCTACCCATCACATCAGTTAGTGTGAATATCCTACACGAGATTTGAAAGTAACCTGTCCCCAGAAAGGTTAACATATAGCGGTAAATAGCCATCCATCAGTGTTCTCAAAGTCCATGTCTGGGGATAACAGGGATTTCACCAACAGTCAATATTTCTTTTGATTTCTTTTGATAATTGCTGATATTTTTGGATCCATGCTGAATTTGGTATGGGTGCCAGTAGTACAGGTTCTTGCACTATATTTTTTAGTTCAACCTATGTTACCTGCTCTTAGGAAAGCTGGTACTGTCTGACTGTCAGATTGAAAGTCTGGAATGACTAATGACTTCCCACAGCTAAGCGTTGGAAAGACAGAGGCTATTTTAATTGGGGCTTCCTGTCAGCTGAAACAAATGTCTCCTCTTCACTCTATATTGGAAGGGTGTCATCCTGAACTCACTCATCCTATCAACAGTCCTGTCATCTTTATTGATTCAGGACCAAGTTTGATCCTCAAGGTGGCTGAGTTTCTAAGGCAGTGTATAATGCTTTACTTTCAACATACCAATGAGTCACATCATGACTGCTGTGGAGGTTCGGGTATATTTTCCTTCATTTCTTCAAGAGCATAGAAACAGTGCTTTTTCTGGCCTTCTTAAATAACCTGGTCAAAAATACAGGTCTTGAAAATTGCATTGGCCAATTTATTTTTTTTTCCCCTTGAGATACAAGAGAATCTAAAACTTTCACTTATGCATCAGATCTAAAACTTCCAGCCACTGCATGAGGTATTAACAAATATAAGTGACTAGAAGCCTCAAATGCAATATTCATGAACCCAACTAAGCACATATTTCATGCTCTCTACACAGTGATTTTGGCTGAGTCACCACGGCAACAAAGATACTAAAGACATGGGCCAAAGCCGGCTAAAGCCAATGATTTTCTTTTCAGTCTTCATAGAGACCAGTCACTTTGCACTTTTGTCTGTGCAAATTAAAGTCAGAAAGGCAGGAACATACAGCTGTGCATCATGATGCATATTCAAGGTACAGGCAAGGAGGAAGCAGAACCTGTGACTTTATTGCTATCTGTTGAATTGAAGAGTTTATTGCAGTTATAATTTTAAATTATATTTCTTTACTTATTTTTTACTTATTGATTTCCCCATTACTATATAATTTCAATTACACCATTAAAATGTACAGCATTTAAAATATTTTTCTAAAAATAAAACCATACAAGATATAGAAAAATGTAACTACATTCATGTACAGTGACAAAGCCATATGAAGTAGGTGTACTGGGATTGTAATACTGTATGGACTAGCTCAAAGAGTACACATAGACTTTCTATTACAAAGGAAGATGAGCTGAAGACTTAAACCACTTATTTCAAAAGACTGAAATAGTCTGTCCCCTGAGAACCTTAGATACCTCTTTCACCTTATGTACTAAATCTTGTTTCATATTCTGTAGATGCCAATCTTCTCTCTATGTCTGCTTACTGATGTTCAGCCCTGCGGGTATGCTCTTTCAGTTGTTTTTTTTTAACTGAGGTTTGGGAACAATATTCTAAAGTTCAGAAGCATTGCTGTAACCTTGGCCACATATATGTTTGAATTAACTGTTTCAGTGCTGCTTTTTTGAAAGTGGACTTGTGCGAAGTATTTTTATCCAAGTAATAGATTGCCAGTTACTTGAAGTAGGTAAGGCCTTTGCAAGAATTAGGATGAGGATCAAGACCGCAGGAGAGCCTATTAAGTATATGTTAACTGCATCAAGTTAATAGGTAACAAAACAATATGGTAAAAAGTATCTAGTTTCAATAAAATCAGTATACAGGTACATAGGAAAAAGTAGGTTTGTTAAAATGAAATTATAAAGGTCCATTAAAACATCAATGTTTAAAAAACCCTATTGTGATCTACTGTTACAAAGTTGCTGTAGTGAAACCTAGTGCTGAATTGTCAGTGGGAGAAAACTTTCTAATAGATATATTGTTTCACAATAGAATTAGTGTGAATCCTGACCACCTGGGTTAGTCAAGGCCAAGTGAGAACAGACACACTGCAAATTCCTGACATACTGATGAACTAAAACATCTGAAGGCATGCGTGTTAAAGTTTGGGGGCTGAGATATGCTGAACAACTCTCTGATTCTTTCTCAGTAAGGTGGGGAGAGCTTGATCCTCTTCACATGAAGGGAGTCTGTGGGGATGGCAATGAAGAACTAATGACACTCAAGTGGCTTAATATATATTCTCCCTAAAATTCACAATTCATTCATTCAAGACGGTCTCACTTACCTGCAGCTGCAGGTGGCCATATTGCTTGGGATGAAATCAGTGCTAAGCTGGGGTGACAAACTGGGTGTGCTGAGGTGAGGATTGGGGGCAGCACACAAATACCTGCCTGGGTTAGCTGAAATAAAGGCAGACACCAGCTAACACAGCCCTCTTTGCGCTGACCTTTGCATGCCTTCTAGCCCACTCTGTCTCACACAACTCCTAAAAAGACCAAAAGCTGATCTACAGCCAACCAGGAATAGTCCCTGCATGAGAGCACTTGTGCTGTCCCAATACTAGACTAAACAATCTGACACCCAATTGTGGTGTGTGAGTGACAGAGTCAGGAAAATAAACCGAAGAGAAAAAATAGGGTCTTTGCCTCAAGCACTGAGATCTGTCAGAGGGCAAGATTATTGTCTTGCATCTAGTGCCAAAGATGCGAGCATCTATCTTATCTTTTAAATATTGTACAGCAATTCCTCTCCTTTCCCTAAAAATCTGCCTGCTGGTTAATTTCATAGTTATCGACCGAAACGTGGAGTTGCCAGCTCCGTGTAACCCACCCCAAATCTAACAGCTGTACTTGTGCACATGCAGCATCAAGCCATCTGTGCAATGTAGCACAAAGCACTTACTTGACTTAGTAAAGGACAAGAGAGAAAGGCTTTAGCACTGTTAAGAAACCTTTCTTCTTAGGAGTGTTTTGGCCAGCTTATGCCTCACTTCCCGGGGGGTGTGCAGAAACGGGTGTCTTGGAAGAGCCGCAAGGAAGTCTGGCTGAGTGAAATAGCATTCCTTCTGTGGGCTCACGGTGTGTGCACACCACTGTTGGTGGAACAAATGGTAGCCATATGCTTCCTCCTGCGAGCTAGCTAGGCATATGTGACCACTGCCCTCCTTATACCAACTCCTCTGTGTTACCACTCAAAAATCCAGCACCCCAGGAAGGACCGATCTTGTTGATGTGATCTTTGCCAGGACCCATACCTAGGAGCAAAGAAGACATGGCAAAAGCATATTCCCCCTCCTTCAGTGGCTGACTTCAATCTGGCTAATTTGCCTTTGTAAAAGGAACGAGGGGGGGTTGTTCTTTTTCTTCCTTCCCGGTGTCTGTGGATTAGAATGACGACAGAGAATAATTCAGCAATCACTAGGTGACAGTCGGGTTTGATGGTTATGTTAACACTTTCTTTTATTTTTAAAAAAAAGAAATGATGCAGATCAAACACCTGACTCTCCAAAAACATGCTGATTAGCATGCAGTTAGTTATCTGCTGTGATACTGGAGAACAAGAATGGTACCCAGACTGTAGTGCCACTAATTCACTCTGAGTATGGGAGGTGCCAGTTCATACTCTGTGCAGATTTTACTTAAAAGAATGACAAAGTGTCCATTTCAAGTACCTTGAAATAAAGTTAATAAAATTATACAAAGAATGAAAGCCCCAGAAGCTCGGGGTCAAGTTATGCTTCCATCAAGCTTTTGTATGGTGTACTGTTCGGGCTGGAAAAGAAGATGGGATCTGGATCTAGACATTTTTGGATTCCTCATGAAGAGAGAGATCACTTGCAGGAGTGAAACCTGGACTAGTTTTTACAATATCTTAAGTATTTGAGAGTATTGGCTTCATAGATTTTTGGATCAGGGTCAATTCTAATTAAAATATGCATCCAGCCCTGGGCTAACAATTCATTTAAAGCATTTTATATTTCTGGGTCTTTCAAAAAGATTCAGTGTCTTTAAGAAGAGTAAAGTAGGTCTCATTTATAAGATTGCCTGTGGCTCCACCCCTGCAAAAACTATTGAAGAAATATACCATTTTCAATCATACGACAGTGGAAAGGAAGCTTGCTTATTATGATCAAACTGTTTTTAGGAAAACTGGCGATGTATTTGTTAGCTACAAACAAGAAGTGAATTAGTAAAGTATATTCCAAACTGCAACTGAGACATACACAGGTGCTTACTCTCTCTCTTTTGCAGCTGGTATTCTTGTAGGTACAGTAAAAGGTTGATGGGATTAACAGAAAAATAAGTAATCTTTGCTGAGTCATGTTAAAATGAGTTCAGATAGGTATTTATAACAAAATAAAATCCATGGCGGATCTTTCCAATTGAAGCCTGAACAAACACTGCAGATTGCAATATTTTATGTATTTTTTTCAGTAAATTAACTAAAACCCTTTAAGTAGTGGTGGAGTTCCAGCTGCAAGTAATTTGTAGTTTTACCTTTGCTTTTCAGTGGAGCCTGACCTGCAAGGCAGTTACTGTTTGGGTTGTCATGAAAGTCACAGTTGGTAAACCAGGTACAAATGTTCCCATCACTGAAGTGCATAAATAATTTTTCTCTGAAATCAGATGCAGTTTGGATGTTGAACAATTATTTCAATGGGAATGAGAGTTTAATTTCTTTAATAAACGAAATTAAGATATCTTATGCTTGATTGGCAAGTGTGTAGGTGGATCTGACAATTCAAAAAGTAGAAACTCCTCTTGAACAGAAAGGGAAAAGGTGGGAAATGATACTTCAAAATATTTTGGCATTAGAGATAGTGAAAGATTACTCTGCTAATATGGATAACAGACAATTGATATGCAAAATTATCAGGCTGATGAAAAGTAGTCTTCTCATACTTTATGCAAACATACTTTCTACAGTGTACAAAGATCTGGGAGTACTTTAATAAATTTTCAAACCTGTGAAATGGGCATATTTATATTTCTTTTACGTAATTCCCAGGAGACTATCCAAGGAACAGGGTTATGTTGTTGTTCTTCACACAGTGCAAACAAATAAGAAAACTATGTGCTTGAGAGTACATGTGGTCTAGGTCTATCTAAATAAGCAGATAAACAGGATGGAGGAAAAAAAAGGGAAAATAAGGGGATTTGGAGATTTGGAAAAAAACCTCTGCTTACTGACTATGTACCAGCTGCAAATGTTTTTCCAGTATATTATGCTGGGAAGCATAGCAGCAGTTAATGTTAAGAAGAGATCTGAAGGTGGCTGGAGCAGGACATACAGACGAACGCATCTGGACATGAGGACGACTGCAATGATATGCCACAAATTAATGTCTCCTGTATTCAAGTGCATCTGAAGCAGAGATTTCACTGGTATTAACTTGCAGCTTGGCCTAAACTCTTGCCACATTATCTTTTGAATCCTCCAAAAGAAAGGAGGTACTTGCTTACCAAAGACTTTAGACCACCCTTTTACTGAAGGGTATCTGGAAAAAACCAGAAATTTTCCTGCTGGAGGTTTGCCCCTTGGCATCTTTTCCACTTTTGTCTCAACTTGGCATGACTGAATATTTCCGGATCCACTGCTCAAATTGATTTATCCTACTGTAACTGAACTTAACTGCTCCTCCTTGCTGCTATGAGATTCACTAAGTCTGTGCCAACAGACTAAATTTCTACTTTGCAATCAAGAAAACTCACTAGACAATTAGGAGTTTGTTTTTTTTTTTTTTAATTGGAGTTATACATGTCTTCCCTGGTACAATATGATCTGTGCTTCCTACCATCAAACCAACATTGGGCCTAAAAGGAAAACAGCAGCAGTCTGCTGCTTTAACAGGAGTGGAAGAAAGGTGCCCAGACAGCAGCAAATTCTGCAGGCTGAAACTTAATTTTGAACCAGCCTCACATGAAGTGTGTCAATGTGTTCAGAGGCAGGTGTTTTGATTTAGGTTGATTCAATCTGCAGTGAGGTGGTTTGCTTTTTCTAAGTAGAAAAACTGAAATGTTTTGGTAGAACTGAAAATTTCTTTCAGAAGACATTCCTGTGAATATTCTATTTTATGCTGGAAAAGCATTTATACAAAAATTTACCAGACAGCTCTGCCATAATTCTTGTTGGATTTTGTTTTATTTGTATTTTATTTTGTTAAGTAAGTACCCAGGCCTTGGTACATCTTGTCTTTTTATAACCTTTAAAGCTAAATTTTAACAGTGAAAGTTAGAAACTAAAGATCAAGTAGCTGTTCAGTACATTGAATTTCATAGCTATTATATGTGGAAACTAATATATTCCCAGAATTTCCTCTCTCCTCTTGTCTCAGCTTTTGATAAGCTTCTGAAAAGACTTTTATCTGGGGCCCTATCTTTCTGCCATTCTTAGGAAGAATGAGTGCTATAGCAAATGGATTGATCTTGAGAGCAAAGTTAGAAGATTAGGAAAACAGATAATAGACTTAGCCGACCCCTCTCTTTGCCTCAAGGAGCCACTTTACAGACCATTGCAAACTCACTCATAATCTATAAAACACAGATATCCATCACTTTTACTAGGTAGTGCCTGTACCAGTAGGGGGGATAAGATGAGGAGCTTACGTGTTTGGTTGCTGATTTCTCGGTATAAGCCTACAGTCATAATAGCAGTTAGAGGAGCTCTGTGGGGTAAAACATTCACACACATACAGACCCATGAGACCTTATTAAGCTTAATAGTTCAGAAATGCTATGAGCAGTTATATAGAAAATTAGAGCCAGGCATTATGCACAGATGAACAGACAGTTCTCTATTCTCTCAACTTCTCTCAGTGATCTGCGTGGGAGACAGGAGGTTTCTCGAATCTCCCTGCAGTTAGGAGAGAAAAAGAGAAAAGATGAACTAATTTAAAATCTACCCCAAGGGAAAGTTCTTGGCCCTGGTGGGTTTAAAGGAGATTTCTATAAAACCTTTTGCTTAGCCTTCTTTGTACATTTACTTGACACGCTCTGTTCCTTGAGGGATTCAGGTGGATTCATTTCTGCCACTCTTAGGGCATACATTAATTGTACAGATTACAGAAATGGTATCTCCTGTAAACTGATCTTATTCATCCGTGAAGATAACAAACCCTTAAAAAAAGTTAACTCGGCCAATACCACAACTATCAGCTGAGAGGAAGTGATGATCTTGACCAGAAGCTTTTATTTTTACCATTAGCTGTGCTGTGCACTGCATTCCCGGCTGTAGGATGCCCTGTTGCATCATCACAGCCTGCAGTGGTTCAAACTCAGTGTTTGCTCTAGAAACCATGGCTTGTAGGAGCATCGCTTCCTCAGTGCTGAGGTGAAGCAGGCATGCTATCTTCTCATCACAGGGACATATGTCAGTTCAACTACAGACAGTGACGCAGTGGTGTAAGAACGATGGCACACAAAAGCATCCAGGTCATAGTACTCTGGGAAGCAGATGAGCACTTTGATAGATGCAAAAACTCAGGGTAATCTTAGACCTTTTATTTTGGGCAAGGCAGAATGCACTTGATATTTTATGATATTCAAATCCTAGGACCTATTTTCCTAAGAACAGTTTTACGTTGTAATGATTTTAATTTTATAGACTCACTGGAAAAGTGATTTCCCATTTTATGGCTTCTATTTGTCTTCTCAATCATATGTTTTGCAGATTAAAATAAGAACAGGTGACTGATATTTGTGCAGGCATTGAATATTACAAGATCCTTCTTTAAGCAAATAGATTAGTGACAAATCTTAAAAGCCCAGTCAACTCCACTAGCATTTTTAATTCTCCTCCTAATAGCTTATAATAAATACTTCTGAAAATGATGAACTCTAATGTGCTTCTTTAGATGATCATCTGAGTGTTTCAGAATTTGGAGATCTTAGTGTCAAATACTAAAGAGGGTCCATAAAACTACTTTTATGAAACAAGTAAAGCATGTGAGTGAGTTCTTTGTGGGATAAAGTCATTGCAGCTTTGACATATGGAAAGTGAGATTTCCAGTAAGTGCTGTTTGGAGTGACGATCCTATTAGCAAGTCCATAGCTTTATAACAAGTAAGTTGCATGGTACGAAAAGTCACACTTCACAAAATCAGACAGTTTGCACTTGTTCGCTTTTAATCACTTTTGTGAGGAGCCTGTAATCTCTGCATTAACTGTGTAAATTGAGGAATGTTGGAGCAATGCTTGAACAGAAAGTTCTCAGGATTTTCCAAGGTGCATCTATTCTCTCAGTAAATAATAAATGGGTGTCCTTGCATTGTGCTCCAACGGATATTCCTACTGAATGTGATACTGTTCTGATAAAATGGGATTTTTTTTTTAGAAGATAAATTTTAACTGAAGATGATGTGGAGCTTTACTAATGACTTAAGTATCCAAAACCAAATCCTGGACAAATTCCAATTTGGATAATGTATTTGATGCTTAGTTAAAGTTAACCTATCTTTATAATTAGATACACTGGGATACTCTAGTGGAATAACTTGAGGTCAGTGGAATTATATTAATTTATACCAATGAGGATCTGGCTCAGTATTTTCCTTCACTTCTTGCCCTAGGATCTCACTAGGGAGGCTATTAATAGAGTGGCAACATCATGAGGGAAAGGAGGTGGGGAAAGGGGAAATTGGATAAGTCTTTAAAAATAAATTTAATCCAATCAAGACTACAGACAGTGTCAGGAATGAAATTCTAGTCACACGGTTACTGCGTACGGTCACCATAGGACGAAGTTCTTCATTTTTCACAGTAGCACTTTCTGTATTCAGCTTTTCCCTTTGTTTCTGGTAGTTGGTGTATTATGCTCACAGGGCATCATTCAGATCAATGCTTTCCCATTGTTTTAATGTGTTTTGTCCATCTGTCTGGATGGATCTCCTGCCTCCTCTCTTAGAGCCTGAGCTCTTTGGGGCCAGGAAGCTCATTTTGTCCCATGCTTGTGTGGCACCAGGTGGATACAGGATAAGACAGGGCATGACAGCAAGCAAAACCATAACCAAAAACCATAACCTTGGTGCTTGGGGCAGACCCTGCTCCACTGGGCTTGTTTCACCTCTTGCTGAAGATCCTGCTGACCATGATGCTACCATAGCCTTCCAGTCCCTATTCTTGGAGCAGGACAGCAGCAGACAGTGAGGCGTGGGTGTGTTTTTCCCTATTTAAGGTTGTCTCACTCTGCTGTGGCTCTGATCACACCCATGTGTGCATGCACACAAACACAGACTAAACCTGAGTTCTCTGAATTCTTTGACAAGATGTTTGGAAACAACGGAACATGATTTCAGTTATCTCGTGCTTGATTAGAAATAGGTCTCAGACCTGCCAGGAACCTCACACTAGCCTCCTCCAAGCCTGTGATGGTTCATGGAGAAGCACAGTGGGGCACTCCCAGCTTGTTTTTCAGCTGCTCACAAGTGTCAGCAAACCTTGTTCAGGAGGATGCATTGATGTTTCATGCACATAAGTGGAAAGTGGTTGCCGTTTCTGTCTGTTGATGACAAAGTCCAAATAACAACATTGATTCTAATTACAATAAAATTTAATAAATACCCCTTTCTGTGTCCATGTCAGTATAACATTTACATGAGTTGAGTTAATTTAAGTGTATTTACTATATGATTAATTTTCAGTGAAAATACAATCTAGAAAGAGAAGACATTGTATGGCTTTCATTTGCATGTTTTATATTTGCGGTATTTGATATCAGATATAAATCTCTGCCTGTGTGCTGGTAAATACTGTCATTACTTTTTAAAAGGGGAAATCTTTACAGGAATGTACTTAAACACAAAGTTATTGTATCATATCTTCTATCAAAACTATGGACACTGTAATAATGCTTTGAGGATGACTTCTTTGTTTGTGCTAGATATAATTTTTATGTGTTGTGATCTGTCAATGGACATGATGTTAATGACTATATACTTTCCATTCAGCAAGCAGTACTGTTGGATCCAGCCTGATTTATAAAACAACAACACAACAACACTAGTTAGGGTATTGTATTCTACTTGCCAGATGGTTAACTCCCATGGGTTAATGAGTATACCCAAATTCTAGATGATTTAAGATGTCCTGCGGATATTTCCTTAGGTACGAGGATTGCTGGCTGTTAATTTACATGTGTACTGTATTTTTCCCTCTCTCTATTGGTCTCATGAGGATTCTGAATTTCTTTTTCTCCATAAAATGCTAATAAGCCATATTTAACACCTTTCCCTTTTGCTGCTCTGACCATCAAAACATTGTTTTCAGATTTCAAACACTTCATCTATTAGACTGAATTAGTTCCTCACAAAGAGCCAGGAACTGGAAATTTATATTTGTATACACACACACTCTCACATACTCATGCACATATATGTACACATATGTATACATACACACACACGCTCCTTTTTAGATTGTGCATGCTATTTTCATAAGTCCTTTTTGCAGGCATTTCTCAAGACCTCAGCACTAGGAAATATTTGAGCATAGTAACAATTTTTTAGCAAGCAATAAAAATCAAAGTTATTTATTAGTCTGAAATAAATCTAGACTTTGTTTTATGCCAAAGCAAAAAAATCTAAGTTTGTGTCACAGAGGGATGTTATAATTCTTGACAACTGAAATCCATGGAAAGGATCCCCTATTAATCACAATATTTTCTTGAGATCTTTCTATAGTGATGTGGCACTTTTTTACCTCTGACTGTGCCTAACTGGCACACATTCACCTTGAAAGAGAGGGGTTTTAGAAACGACATGAAAAGCATTTATCTAGAGGGAAAAGACATGACTTAAGTACAGCTGTTTTATACTTGCATGTGGAATAAAAAAAGATGAGTAGAAATTGCAGGACAGTATGTCAGAAGTTCAATGGTAAATGAAATAGAGATAGGGTGAGTTGCTATTTCAAGATAGCTGGCTATCAGCCTTCTCCTGGTTTCTAGCCCCTCTTTATTATCAGATCACCTTACAGCCCTCATGTACATACAAAAATTTTAACTACATCACTAGGGAAAACGATGTGCTGGGAAAGTCGAGGAGGGGCTGTTGGCAAAGGAAAAAAGAAAGCAGGCAATGAGGAACAGTTCTTCTGTATAGAAACATAGGTGCTGACATTGTGAAATAGCTCACAGTCGTGTTCCTCCTGGCAGCAGTTGCTGGCATGAAGTTTTGTGAAAGATACTCTAATGGGAAGTTCTTTTCTCTTTTACCCATTTAAGGGACACACGTGTTCCCTTTTACCTATATAGAGGTTTAATCTTAATTTTTAAAATCCTATTAAACTCTTCACATAAACAATATCTTGAGGCAATAAGTTTCACAAGGTCAACACGTATTGCATAAATCGTATCTTTTTGTTATAGATGGAATGTTTTATCCCTACAACTTTTTTAGCTCCTTCTGCATTTTTGATAAGATGGTATTTTAATTGTCTTTTCAATTCACTCTTCAAAGCCTTTTATGTATTTCTTGTAATCCACTCATTTTCTGTGCCTAGCTCATAACCTTTTTTGTATATCTCTACTCAGAACTGAGTATTTGTACAATGCTGTTCAAGCTCAGGGTCCTGGTGCATGACTGCAGTTCTTAAGCACCAGGTCTGTGCACGTTACTGTTGCTTCTACCACTCGCAGCAGCAACAACAAACCATCCTGGTATTTACAGAAGCCCCTCTACCATCCTAGAGACATTCACTGTCCACCTCTGGATTCTTTCTATCACTTCTTCTAGTTAGGATGGCAAGAATTCAAAATGAGATTTAATCTGAGGGAAAGTCATCACAACTGCAAAGAGTAAAGGTCTGTTTTGTGGCATTCTATATGCATCTAATAGTCTCCTCTTCCTTTTTTTTTCCTACCATAACTGTACCAAAACTGAAAGTTTTCCTTCAACTATCCATTTAAATATTTGGATTTTTTTTTCCCCTGAGTCACCACAGTTAATTTCAAAACCAGCAGTGTGAGTAATGCAGATGATTTCTTCCCACCTGCATTACTTGGTGAGACTTCTGTTTCCCCACAGTAAAACCGTGGTACCTGGAAATGCCATCCAAGTATTTCAACAGCACATAAACCAAATGTACAGGGTCAGTAGAAATGAGAAATACAGCTGACCTTCATCAGCATATTGATACACCGTTTCATATAGTGGAGACATCTCCAAGCAAGTTTGAGCCCATTGCTGAAGTGACTGGTCAATGTTTAGAAAATCTGTCAATCAAATCTCAGGGCACTGACTTGGTTTTCACACTGGGACAGTGTGACAGGGACCCAATGAGTGCTTTGCGCTGCCCTGCTGGAGGGAGGCAGGGGCTGGCAGCATAAGCGGCCATTTATCCCCGTCCACCTCCTGAAGCATGTCAGTAAACAAAGCCAAAGCCAAGGAGCGTTATAGCAAGGGTCTTGTCTAGACAGAAAGTGGAGGCACTTCTGCTGGGTTGCCCATGCCAAGCTGAGAGCAGGATGCTTGTGTGCGCGGGGTGCTGAGCCACCCACAGTGCCTGTGTGTCTTCATCTATGCCAGCCTGGGTCAAGAATTTGCAAGACACCTTTTGTCTGGCTCTCACTCTGAGTTAATAAAACCTGCTTCTCTGACTGTGACTGCCTTACTTCCAGACCTGGGTAAAATGGTTAGAATCAATAACTTGAAGATTTACTTGCTCAGGGACCACTGCAGCTAAATTGTACCATGGAGACATACTCTATGGAAAGCCCTTCTGAGGCTGGAGATCAGCCTCAGATAATCTTGCAGACCTCTGGAGGAGTGCTGAGTCACACAAACACCATTCACTCTCCAAGTTCATGCACTTCACTTTTACCAGTTTCCTTGTTTCAGTGTTTCCTTCGATAGAAGCACTGCCCTCCATCTTCAAAGCACACATTAAACTGGTGGCTCCAGCTCCACCTACCTGTTTGGAGACCCCAAAGCCTGGACACTGCAACCAGGTCTGATGACATGGGCTGAGGCTGCGGTCATCATGACCAACCACACAGTCATGAGACAACATCAAAACAAAAATACACAGCTATACGGACAGCAAAACCTCTGCTGAGGGCCTGTAGTGACAAACCCCACCAGTGCTTCAGGTACTTTGTTTATAACCCTGCACCTGCTGCCTCAGCTTTTTAAATACCCACAAGTGCTACCAGGTCTGATCCCAGGGAAGAAACTCTCTCATATTTGTGGTAGGAGTAACTGTGGGTGCTGTACCACATCTGCTCTGGCCACAATGAGGCTGAAATTTGTTAATTCCAGATAAGGAACATCCCGACTGGTTTCTTACACATGGGATAGCTGGAAACAGGGAGATGGTGAAGCCTGCTCAAGGCTAAAGAGGGTGCCAGTGACAGGTCCAGCTCCTTAATTCACTGACCCCTGGTGACCAGACAGGACATGAAAGTGTAAATTGTGTATGTAGCCTATTTTCTGTGTATCGTGTAAGTTTTGGAGCTTAATCACATAACAGCAAAAATATAAAAAAATCCTGACAAGCATTTCAGCACAAAAGCACATAATTCTATTCTTGTTTATAATATCTGATGATTATATAGTTAAGAAACCTATAGTAAGATCAGCAAAGAAGCAAGCAGCAAACAAGTAAAGTATAGGCTAAGTGAGCCAATATATGGGAAGAACTACGGGCTGAATGCCCATCTATGGAAATCTAATCAGCACGGACTGAATACGACTCTGCCACCCAAACAGAGCATTATAGGATGCCAGCTGCATCTGCTTCCCCCCCTAGTTATTCCTATTTTTGAGCACAAACCAAGCTCTTAAGGAGTAACTTCTAATAGCATACCCAAATAAGCAGTGCTGTAAGAGGTGTTATAAACCTTTAAATTGCCATTAGCTAATCAGAATCATTGTTCAGTGACCATTATCTTTTATTAAATGACCACTGAATCAGAATGTTCATACTGATTTTCAATTACAATGTAGAATAGTCACCATGACTCAATAGCACCCATTAGCAGCACTGGGACCACTGAAACAGCCGTTACCAGGAGGAAATTCAGTGACTGAGAAGGTAAGTTAATTTCTTCTTGTAGATGCTTATTTCTAGCCAGGCATATTTCAAAACAGGTTTCCTAACAGGATCTGGTGTGTAGTCACAAATGAAGGCATGACCCTCCTCTTCTACTTCTGCAAAGTCCCATCTCTTCTTTTTGAGAGGCAGTGGAGGGGGGTAGGCATAAAACATGCATGTGGAAGGGCAGAACTTCTTCCTCCATGCATGGATGCTGCCAGAGCCATAGAGGATAACGACAGCTTCCACCTTAAAGTGGATGCCTCCCTAGCACAGGAGCACCTCAGGAAATAAAATACTTTTAGAAATGTTGAACCATGACGTATTAAATCTATAATGTGATGTGAAAATGCCTTTCGGCTTCTATAATTAAAAATGCAATGATAACAAACGTTTTGTAGTTCTTCTTGCAGTGATATCAGAGAGATATTTTGTGATTTACAATCATAACTGTGGTGTGAGTCGTTATGTAAGGGTAAAAATCACAGCCTGTGCGTATGTGTGCTCCTGCAGAGAAGTCTTCTCAGTATAGGGGGAAAGGTAAAATAATGAATATCCAGGTAGCAACGAGTTAATTCTCCCAAAGGAAACAGAGGCACGTAGTTAAATACTACATCACAAATTACCATTTTTATGTCACCACCTCACCATGACTTTAGCACTAACCCATCTCCATCTTCATACTCTCGTTAGGATATAATGCATATTCATGGTCCTGATTATATAGCCACTTTCTTGACTTGTTTTAATTGTGCATAAAGACATTGTGACAGGAGACCTGACCTTTTCAAGATCATTTTCTCTCCATTACTTTTCACAAAGCTATTAACTTGTCGCCTTCCATAAGATTGCAATAATTTATTTCCCATTAATAAAAAATTCCTGGTGCCATGCAAATTAAAATTTATTCAGCAAATAGAATTCTTTGGATTATTTTCTAATGGCTTTATATACTTCCATCTTAGGAAGAAAAATAATATTAATGGATACAGGCTGAGTGGATAATTGCATACATTGGAGAAAAATGAATATACAACTGGTGCTGTGGCTTACTGCACACCAATTACCCAGAAGAGTTCCTTTACTTCCTTTTTCAAGAAATATATTAAATAATTTATTTCAGGGTATATCATTATAATCTTGAAATTATTCCCATTGTATAAAGGGTTTGGCAACCTGATGCACAAACAACAAATGTTGGTATTAGAAAACCCACACTAAGTAAAAATACTTGTAAGTGTAAATGAAACTAAGGGAAGGAGTAACTTTGACAAAGTTACAACAGTACCGCAATAGAATTAGAGGAGGATTACATGGTGAAGTGATAGTTTCTCTTTCACATGTTTTTCCAATAGGAATGATTTATGTTGAAATTGCATAACATGTTAATGATAGAAAGGCTTAGGTTTTCTGAGAACTTTTCAGTTTCGAGCACTCAACAAAAATATTGATATAATAGGAAAACCAGAGCATCATAATTCAGCAGTATTTATCTCTTTTTTACAATTTAAAGTATGATATTTCCTTAGACTTGTTTACATAAGTTCCTGTTGGGAAAAATAGCTCACGTACATTTTAAGCCATGTATTAGTGATATATAGTAACTACCGCACAAACAGATATTTCAGTGTTTAGAAGTTGGCACAAAAACTGCAAACCATGTAATAGCAGACATTTCAAATCCCTGACCATCTAAATGGGAGAGATGGTGATAAAACTCAGTGAAGAGGGCTTTAAACTTAAGTTGCCGGGGGAGGGGAACCCCAGTCCATCCCACTCCTACCTGTTTGATGGCAGTGCCAGCGATTGATGCCCAGAGCCTGGAGGGGGGGTCACCGGTCAGCAGGAGAGCACCTGAAGAGCAGCACAGAGGAATCCCAGCCACTCCAGCCAGTAAGTCAGCTTCATCGGGGGCCCAACTTACATGCCTCGATGCAAATGCACGAGGCACGGGGAATAAATAAGAGGAATTAGGGACTTGCCCATGCCTGCAGGACTGTGATCTTACTGGCATCACAGAGACGTGGTCGGATGGCTCCTATGACTGGAGTGGTGGAATGGAAGGATACAGGCTCTTTAGGAAGGACAGGCAGGGGAAACGAGGAGGAGTGTTGCCCTCTATGTCAATGACCAGCTGGAGTGCATGGAGCTCCTCCTGGGGATGGATGAGGAGCTGACCAAGAGCTTATGGCTCAGGACTAAAGGGAGGGCAGGGACAGGTGACATTATAGTGGGGGTCTGCTACAGGCCACCCAACCAGGAAGACTGAGCAGATGAGGCCCTCTACAGACAGATAGGAGCAGCCTCACATTCACAAGTCCTGGTCCTCACTGGGGACTTCAACCACCCCAATATCTGTTGGAGGGACAACACAACAGGGCATAAGCAATCCAGGAGGTTCCTGGAATGTGCTGATGATAACTTCCTTCTCCAAGTAACAAAGGAGCCAATGAGGAAAGGTGATATGCTGGACCTTGTTCTCACCAACAAGGAGAGGCTGGTGGGGAATGTGAAGTTCAAGGGCCTTGGCTGCAGTGACAATGAAATGGTGGAGTTCAAGATCCTTAGGGCAGTGAGGAGGGAGCACAGCAAGCTCACTACCCTGGACTTCAGGAAAGCAGACTTTGGCCTCTCCAGGGGTCTGCTTGGTAGAGTACCATGGGATAAAGCCCTGGAGGGAAGAGGAGCCCAAGAAAGCTGGTTAATATTCAATGATCACCTCCTCCAAGCTCAGGAGCGATGATGCATCCCAAGAAAGAGGGAGTCAGGCAAAAACACCAGGAGGCCTGCATGAATGAACAAGATGCTCCTGGACAAACTCAAACACAGAAAGGAAGCCTACAGAGGGTGGAAGCAAGGACAGGTAGCCTGGGGATAATACAGAGAAATTGTCCAAGCAGCCAGGGATCAGATTAGGAAAGCTAAAGCCCTGACAATTAAATCTGGCCAGGGATGTCAAGGGCAACAAGAAAAGCTTCTATAGGTACCTTGGTGATAAAAGGAAGACTAGGGAAAATGTGGGCCCTCTCTGGAAGGAAACGGGAGACCTGGTTACCCAGGATATGGAGAAGGCTGAGTTACTCAATGACTTTTTTGCCTCAGTCTTCACCGGCAAGTGCTCCAGCCACACCGCTCAACTTGCAGAAGGCAAAGGCAGGGACTGGGAGAATCAAGAACCTCCCCCCGTAGGAGAAGATCAGGTTCAAGACCATCTAAGGAACCTGAAGGTGCACAAGTCCATGGGACCCGATGAGATGCACCTGCGGGTCCTGAGGGAACTGGCGGATGCAGTGGCTAAGCCACTAACCATCATATTTGAGAAGTCGTGGCAGTCCAGGGAAGTTCCCACTGACTGGAAAAAGGGAAACATAACCCTCATTTTTAAAAAGAGAAAAAAGGAAGACCTGGGGAACTACGAACTAGTCAGTCTCACCTCTGTGCCTGGCAAGATCATGGAGTGGATCCTCCTGGAAACTATGCTCAGGCACATGGAAAATAAGGAGGTCATTGGTGACAGCCAACATGGCTTCACTAAGGGCAAATCATGCTTGACAAATTTGGTGGCCTTCTACGACGGGGTTACAGTATTGGTGGATAAAGGAAGAGCGACTGACATCATCTACCTGGACTTGTGCAAAGCATTTGACAGTGTCCTGCCTGACATCATCGTGTCTAAATTGGAGAGACATGGATTTGACAGATGGACCACTTGGTGGATAAGGAATTGACTGGATGGTCGCACTCAAAGAAATGTGGTCAATGGCTCGATGTCCAAGCAGAGAGCAGTGATGAGCGGCGTTCCTCAGGGGTCGGTGTTGGGACCAGCCCTGTTTAACATCTTTGTCGGCAACATGGGCAGTGGGATCAAGCACACCCTCAATGATTTTGCCAACGACACCAAGCTTTGTGGTGCGTTCGACATGCTGGAGGGAAGGGATGCCATCCAGGAGGACCTTGACAGTCTTGAGAGGTGGGCCCGTGGAAACATCATGAAGTTCATCAAGGCCAAGTGCAAGGTCCTGCACATGGGTCAGGGCAATCCAAGTACAAATACAGGCTGGGTATGATGAGTTGATTGAGAGCAGACCTGCGGAGAAGGACTTGGGGGTGTTGGTTGATGAGAAGCTCAACATGACTTGGCAATGTGCATTTGCAGCCCAGAAAGCCAACCATATCCTGGGCTGCATCAAAAGAAGTGGGACCAGCAGATCAAGGGAGGTGATTCTGCCTATCTACTCCAGTCTGGTGAGACCCTACCTGGAGTACTCTGTCCAGTTCTGGGGCCCCCAACATATGAAGGACATGCACCTGTTGGAGCAAGTCTAGAGGAGGGCCATGAAGATGATCAGAGGGCTGGAAAATCTCTCCTGTGAAGGCAGGCTGAGAGAGTTGGTGTTCAGCCTGGAGAAGAGAAGGCTCTGGGGAGACCTTATAGCAGCCTTCCTGTACCCAAAGGGGGCCTACAAGAAAGCTGAACAGGGACTTTTTGCAAGGGAGTGTAGTGATAGGACAAGGGGTAATGGCTTTAAACTGAAAGAGGGTAGACTGAGATTAGATGTAAGGAAGAAGTACTTTACTGTGAGAGTGGTGAGGCACTGGAACAGGTTGCCCAGAGAGGTTGTGGCTGGCCCATCCCTGGAAGTGTTCAAGGCCAGGTTGGATGGGGCTTTGAGCAACCTGATCTAGTGGACGGTGTCCCTGCCCATGGCAGGTGGATTGGAACTAGATGATCTTTAAGGTCCCTTCCAACCCAAACCATTCTATGATTCTATGATACATTGGAATGTTTCAAGGTTGTAGAAAAAGAAGTCATTGAACTTTCTACTTCATAGAAATGTGAGCTGAAAGAGGAACTCTTGGCTACCTGCTCCCTCTCCCAAACAACTCAAGGCTGTTCCCACTCCACCTTGGTGTGACTGTAAGCACCTGCTTACAAATCTTTTAAAAAATGCTAAATAGTGCTATACGTTGAGTAGTTTGACCATGTGTAGGAAAGCAAGCTGTTATTTAATTTATTAGCAAGATGGATTCTAATAAAGAAATATGGAGAGTGACATGGAAAGGCATGCAAGGAGAAAGGAGAAGGAATGGTTAGGGAGGAAAGCTAGGCTACAGTACAAACTGCTGCAAGTCCAAGCCCTGGAAGAGAGAGATCTAGATGTTAGAAAAGACTTTGTCCACAAAGTATACATTGCTATCAGAGTCCATGCAGACAAGCCCTCGCTGGCCTGGGCCAAAGTCTCATTGGGGACCAATCCAGCAACTGGAACGTCAGAGATGTGCTGTGCTCTGTGTCTGCAAATGCCTCCTGGCAAAAATAAACAACATTTGTGTTTGTTTGCAGGAAAGGGCAGAATGGGAGGGGGTGCTTGGCCCAGCAATAGATTCTACCTCCCAGCCTGTCTTATGCTGGGATAGAAGAAGGAGGAAATTTTTGCATCAAACCACAAGTTTATCAGTGAAAGCTGTGGTAGAAAAGAAAGTCTGAAAAAGAAAAAGCAATGTATGAAAGGGCTAGAGTGGACTCAGCTCTGGAGATTCATCCTTTTGGCTGGTATCTAAAAGGGTCAGTAAGTGCTTATGGTTCTGAGTCGTTCAGCTGGTTGTGTAGCATGAGGGTATCCCATGGAGCTGGTCTGGTGTGTCTGAGACCAACAGAATTGATGACAAGCATGTGAGAATTTAGATTCCTGTGCTATTAAATGAAACTTGCCTTGGACACTAAGCTGTATATCATCAACAAAGGCAAACTCAACTGTCTCTACACACTAGCAGTCTGGGGCTAGAGGACATTTTTAAGAACTCAACCCGAAAAGTTCTGAATTATTTTTTGACCTTTTAATATATAGACAGCTTTCTTAATAAACCTTTTGAGGTCTTCTGGGATATTTTTTGTACGTATATTTGTTAACCAAAATTAACATGGTCTTCATGTCAAATCTGATTTCTAAGTCGAGGATGAATGAAATTCAAAGAATAAAATTATAAATACAGAACAAAAATTGGAAAATGAAAGGTCAAAGTATAAGATGTTGACAATGTTCATGAATCCAGAAACAGGTACAGCAGCTGGATTTCTGACCTATGATAAAGAAAAACCTCACAGGAATGGCAATCTACAAGCTAAATGATTTTATCATTCTGTTACTGCATTAGACCTGGAAAGCCTCTATTTTTTTTTTAAATCTTGATGTTTTAACTTTTTGGTGGGGATTCTGATTGGCAGTACAAGGATTTTTCATTTTACACTTACATCTGTAATTTCACAGTAAAGAATAAGTGACTAAACTATGCAATGTTCGCAGTCCTTTAAATCTATAAAACTAGTCACCATGTAGACCCCCTTTAGATGCTGCCTTAAAAAAATCAACTTGCAAATAATTACAAAAATCCAGTTTAAGTTGTAATTTATCTCAATGCAAGGAAATATCAAATTATTTGCTGTTTTTTCAGTTGGCTTGTACTTATTCAAATCCCATGTTCTCTTTTCCTGTCTTAATGTAACTAAATGAGTTTGGGTTTACCCCAAACCCGTGGTTTATACCAGAGGATAGGTGTTCTGATACACTTTAAATTCACAGTCAGACCTAACTTAGACATTTTATACACCTGCAAATCTCCAAAGGAAACTTTCATAGCGTAACATGAATGACAAACATTCAGTAATAGAAAAAGCATTCAAATCTGTTGCAGCTATTCCTTTACTCACACAAATTACTTTCACAAGTTTAGAGTGGTCATTACTGATCCCTGAATACTTACCAACAGTAAGCACACTGATGTGCATAAGAGCTGCAGAAAATTAATTACAGATTGTCTTTCATAGGATTGACACTTCATTGCTATTAATAGGGTATCAGTACCTTCTACTTTAGAAGGCGAGAAAGAATGGTTTAAACATGCAAGTTGGTACAAGTTGAATAATAGGACAAGGTCATTTCTAGTGAAAAAGTTATCGTAACCTTCTCTGTTAATAGGTCTTTGCTAATAAGGATCAGATTTGTATGGATGCTCAAGGTGTCTGGGAATTGGCATTTCCTTGTGCAATCACCTGCATGTAGCTACAAGATGTATCATGAAATAGTTACGTTAGGGATTTGAGTGGATGTTGGAATAATTCAGCTGCCAATTTAGGCTGCATTTGTATTTGAAAAATTACAAATTTAGGACTCAGGAAGAAAGAGCTGGCCACAAAATGGTGTTTTGCCTCATGAAAAATAATGAGTGAACATGAAAATTTTTGTTTGCTTTCGCAGAAACTTTGAGGGATTCTCAAAAAACCCTAAATCAAAAAGTGAAATATTTATTTTAGTGAAAAAACCCTCAAACCAACCCAAACTGTTTACACAGAGGATTTTTTCCATTTCACTTTTATAGGAAAAAGCCGTTTTTTCAAAAGCATTTGTTAGAGGGCTTTATAACACATTATCACAGTCCACTGACCTGTGCTGTCCTCTTTCTGAGTACCAACATTTAAAGCAGCAAAACACATTGGAACAAGTTTGTATTTGGGGCAACTTTGCTGCAGTGTTGAAATAAACAGGGATACACTGGGGATTAACTAGGTCTGGTTTGCCTACCACCAGCCCAACAGTTTAATTTTCCAACAGTCAACAGTATCCTATATTTATTACAAGAATACAGCTCTTACTAAATCATTGCATCAGTTATATTTCCCCACACTGATGCTCACTCACCATTAAACTGAGCTCTGCAACATTGCAAAGAAAATCTTTATATCCTGGCCTAGTTAAATAGTCTAAGCAAATGTGACATGTACCTATTTCACAAGGCAATGTAATGTAAAGATGGGGCTCTTGCTCCCCTTTACTTGTGCAGATGGGTATATTTTACATGCCTCCCACACATCTCCATCCAAATGCACAATATGGATGTTTTATCTTTCACAACAGCAACCTTCTGTTCACAGATATGTCAACATTCCTGAGAATGTTTCTGAATTTTGCAGGATGGGACCCTACCTGAATACCATATAGTTCATCCTATGACACTGATACAATACAGAGAGGAAATTCAGCTCTCCAAAAAAGCCCTAATATTCTATATGGTTATCAAATTTAAGAACCTAGGAAGCATTGCTGTCTTTATTAACATGAGTATGAGTTTCAGCATTTACTTTGACTGAGCCAAGATTTACTCAAATCTTGATTTTACAGCAAATCATTTATATGCATATTTTAGATCTATCTATGTAGTGAGGTATGGTATCTTACATATAAAGCTGACCTTATTTTCTCATTTGGTAAGAAGCTGAAGTTTATATCTGCAAATAATCATATGCCACATTTGTTAAGTTGCTTCTGTTCATTTTTTGAGAAAAATACAAACGTACCTTTTTTTTTTTTAAAACGTCACTAAAAGGAGGATGCACCTAGCTGTAGATCTGTTGCAGACAATATCTTTTATAATGTTCTGATGCTGCCATATCAAAGGTTTGTCATTAAAAGCAAGCATACTATCAAGTGGGAAAGCAGGCTTATATTGCAATTATTTTCCTATTAGCTGCTGCCCATTGCTCCTGACAGGTATAAATTAGATCTCGCCAGGTTGCCTACAGATTAATGAGTTCCAAAATTGGCATTTAATTGTTTGGGAGTAAGAGGCAGAAAAGGAAAGTATCTGCAAAAAATCTTTATCCACCTGTGATTAGAAGATATTCTCCTCTCTTTCTGCTTTTCCTTTCTCCCCTGGCATCGCTTGGGTGATAACTGACACTTCTATCAGAGGATTCCTTTCGACGCAGCAGAAACTTGCAGCTGAGGCAAGGCCAGAATTAATAATCTGCGTGAGCAAACACACAGCTGCTGTTTGTGGAGAGAGATTCTATTAACGAACAGTGAATTCTCATAATTAGCTGAGCGGTTTCTGCAGCTGCCTGCCTGACCCCAGACTACACAAATTGTGGGTGGTGTTCGGCCTCTAAATCAATCTTACCTAATTACTATAAGCATGTTCCTCCAGTCCTAATGACTGGGGGGGTATGGGGGGGTATAGACATTTCCTTACCCATTCAAATGTTCCTCTTATTAGATTCTCCTTTGTGCCTAAATTCATATTTTTTCTATTAGCATTTCTAAGGGTATACAGGTGTGGTTACAAATCAGAAGCACAGAAGTATAATTCATGTCCTACAACCATGTGCCAGTGTGTGTCTGCTTTGCAAACAGTAGCAAAATGTGTGCTTGTTGGAAGCATCTGCCTTGCTTCAATTCACAAAACATAATTTAAAGCACACATGTCTGTCTGGATTCAAAGCCTATTCTCTGCCCTGCTTCCCCTCCCCCCCAAATTAATGTGACAAAAAACGGAAAACCATGAATGGTTGTGCCTTCGTCTGGTCTGAAGCACAGTTACTTACTACTGTCTCGTCACGTGGCGCCCGAGAAGACGAGCGTATTTGTCACTCGGGGGAAAAAAAGGGATGATTTTCACTGACAGCCCGTGGCTCAGCGAGGGGCTTCGTCTTCCCGGGCTGGGGCAGAGCGCGGAGCCGAAGGTCTCACCCGCGCCACGGTGGGCGACCCTGGGGGCTCCTCCACCCGCAGGAGCGCGTCAGGAAAGGCGGCTGCTGCCCTGAGGTGCCCGCAAGTCATGGCACTGCCCCAGGAGAGGCTGGCGCCCGCCCGGCGGCCGGGTGGGAGCGACGCTCTTTGGCATCCTTTATTTCTGCTGGGTGGGGAACATTAGCTGGACATATTCCTAAATAAATCAGGCCTGTGGGTTATGCCTAGCTCGCCCTAAAAAAGCAGTCTCCAGAACAAAATCCCTTACCCGTCCGCGTCCTTTGTCTGCCCACGTACCCTCCTAAGCAAAGACTCCCTTTGTCACTCGTCTGACGCTGTTCAGCTTGCAGCAGCTCCTCCCTGATGGTAAAATAGACTGCTGATGTCGGCAGTCCTTCCCTCCTTGGGAGCCCCAGGTCTTCGGCTTCTCCTTTGGTGTCCTTTTAGGGATTTGACTTGTTATCAGCTTCTTCCATCGGAAGTGGCAACACCCAGAAGGTCCATGTCCTGGGGTCCTTTTTTATTTCAGCTGAATATTGGATCTGGGTCAAACCATTAAGGGCCTGAGAGTGAGCTAGCTGAGTCTGATTCAGTGTTGACCTAGGCAGTAATTGGATGCGGTTAATGTAAAATCAGACGTTTGCTGTCATTTTGAGACTTAATTAATTTAGGAATGAAGTGCACAGTAAGTTTGAGCGAAGCTTTAAGAATGGCTGGAAATATTAACTCTCAGGAGCTTTATGTAGAGGTCCCAATATTGCAGGTACAGAATTACTAGCTTGCTTGATCAATTTGTAAGAAGGCAACATCTGCCGAGTTATTTTATACATATTTAAGATGGTATCTTTGCTATGATTATAAATATTAGGGATTGGATTGTTAACGACCAGATTTTCACCTGCTGGTCAGGGTCAACCTTGCTGTCAAGGGCACAACTCAAACAACAGTGTTACACCAATGCAGAATGCAGCATCATGGAAACCAGCAGCGAGGGGGGAGGGCAAGGAACAGCTTGTAGGGCAACCAAATTATATAGACATATAAGCACAATACATTTTTCACAGCACTACCACTTGTGATCATTAAATGTTTGTATGTCAACCAAGAAAATCTCAAATGGATTCATTATTTGCATTGTTTATAGATTGCTTTATGAATTATTCTTCCTCATAAACTATTCGAAACTCTGAGAACATCCAATACTTTAAATTTGAGATCTAGATTTAATTTGTCACTTTCACAAGTCATGTAATTTTTGTTTCTTTGTTGACTGGTTCATTGTGGAACTGACAGACTGAATTTCAAATTTTGAATGTTAAGACCCAGAACATAACTTGAAATTAATTTGGGTGAAATGACAAGAAGCTGTGGTTTATAATTTCGTTCTCACAAGTTCATGTCACGGCTAGTAAAGCTCTTGAATTTTTATACAAAGTGGAAGCTGTAGGGTCACAATAACATCAAATCAATTTCACAGAAAGATGTGTATTCCTAGAAATATTTTCTGAAGAAGCAACAATTAAAATAATTTCCTGTGACACATAATGTAAAGAATTAAAATATATTACACTGTCAACATCTCTTCTCCAGCTAAAGAGAGTGAACTGAATTTTTTATGTAGAATCATTCTGGAATCAATGTGAAAAAGAGTTTTTTGCTCAGTCAACTGCAATGTTTCAGTTTCTTCATATTATAACGATAGAAAATTTCATGTCACGTAGCTTAACAGCTAGTTCTTTAGTGCCACTTGTACTAGGTAACACTACATCAGAAATCCAAAATCATACCACCCTGCACCCTGAGTTAAGAGGTTAACAATACAAAGAGCAGTCTGTATACTACACGCCAGCAGCCCAGGGTGATTCGGCCCTCTAGATCATCTTACTTGCATACAACAAACCACACTGATAATAATATTCCCAGTCTTGGAAGCACAATGTCATATACAAAATTTGGTTGTAACAGTTTATTGGGATCTTACAAGGTAGCTTCAGTAGGTAAGCAATAAATGGAGACATAATGCCTGTCTGAGCATGTTGTCTGCTGCATGTTAGTAATACAGAATAGATGTTAGTTCTGTCTGTTTTCCTTATTTTAACATATAGGCTTCTTTTAATATTAACAACAAAACACTGCCTGAAATATACTCTGAAGATGCACATCTGTTGCAATCTACTGTGTATACAGAGTGCAGCCTCCACAATAAATCTTTTAAAAATAGAACATGTTGGTCCAAATAAGCAAGCAAGAACCCAGCTTCTTACAGGGAAAAGGACAATCTTTTTCCATTAAATTTGTGTATTAAAGATATTGCATTTCCCATGTCAGTCAGGAGAAAGTCACAAGGCGTTTAGATCCTGTCTTATAACAACAGAAAAAGGAATAAGACAGTCTTTCAGAACCCCCTGAACAATTTGTTTTCATAGACAAGGTACTGCAGGGCACTCTTATCACAAAGCCTAGCAAGTAAATAAGGATTTGTGGCAGCAATAACGGGCTTGTTCTGTATCTATAGTCAAGAGACATACTGAATGCACAAAACAGAGGAGGTATGGATACAAATAAAAAATCCCACAAAGCAAAATCCAAAATAAAAATATTAAAAAAGTAAAAAAAGAAGACAACAAAATCATCTGGTTAGAAATATGGCACTGAGAATCATGAAAGCACCTGAAAATCATTCAACTCTGAAGAATCTGGTGCTGAACCAGAACAAAGTCAACGAGAGAAAAAATGGTCATCTTTTCACCACTTTACCCACATAAACAACTCTAATATATATATCTCCCAGCATAAAAGCACAGCCAGTGGTCCCACCTATGCCAAGAGAGGAGCTCTCGTGCTGTTCTGGTCGAGAATCCCCTCAAATCATTGGACATCTTTCCACCTAAGGCTTACGTGCTCATAGGTAGCAAAAGGTTTTGTTTTCTCTTACCCTTTTAAAACTTTCCCAGTCATTTTTTATTAATACAGTCATCCGAGAATGGCTGGAGTCTGAGGGCAGAAATCCTCTCTTCCAGGAAGGAAAAGTAGAACAACAACAAAACCCACAAGCATTGTCTCCCTTCCGAAGAGAGTTGTCCTTCAGCCAGGGTCCAAAGGGAAGCCACCTGCGGCTGATGCCTGTGCACAAAGGCAGTGATACACACACGCTTTGGGCCCCCATCCCTGGAAATAACAGTTCCATCTCACCAAACAACCCAGCTCAAGTTTTATAATGGATGCTGCAGTCTTTATCATCTTTTCTTTAAAGAATGGGAAAGATTTTCCAGGTTTTTTTTGCCTTGACCTAAGCTAGCCTGGGACCCAGCTGCGTAAGGAAGGAGGTTATGCCAAGCTGCTGCAGCTCAGCTGATGGCAGGAGCCCAGCACGGGTTCATGCCAAAAGGTTTTTCTGGTTTGCAAGCCCTATTGACAATGAAGTGATGGGGGATCTCTAATAATCCTGAGAAAAGTAGCCCGGGGAGTGGAGAGGCAGCTTTTACAGCAGGGTTGTGTGGGGAGACTGGGGTTTGCAAAAACCTGGGTCCAGCCTGGAAGGGATAAGAAAGATCAAGGAAATGACAGGTTACCAGTACCATGTGGTTTAATACTAGGCAGCTGTAAGTGAGCAAAATGGTTAAATTAACTCATATCCTCTTGTCCATATTTCCACATACCAGGGGCAAAACATTTTGATCTATGCAGCTATTTATTATCTTGGGAAAAATACTATATGAGCCTATGAAGAAACACGGTTTCAGATCCATAACCCTCTACAGCTTGGTTCACATTAAATTATCAGTCTCTTATTGTATTTATTTACAGAGCTTGTGCTTAGATTTTCATCTATTCCGCAGCAAAAGTACGTCTCCTCTTCAGAAATCCAATGCAATCAGTAGACTTCAGTTAAATCACCTGGCAGGACAGACTGGAGCTCCTTTCCTGAGGATCTGCAGTCTAAAAATCTGACCCCCTTAATCCCTCCCCTTAATTTTTTGACATTGGAATGGTATGCTGTCTACGTGTTATGCTTTGTGTTAGTCTCATCCTCCAAGGAGGCTGAGAGTGGTGGTCACAGTCCTAGGAGTTGCCTAGCAGGCAGATGGGGGCTTAGGTAGCAGCAGCTGTTAGTTTTCTGAACTGGACCCTACTACTCAACCAGAAGTGCACTATTGTGTGAAATGGACTTTGATTTATCAGAGGATGCCTTTCAATCAGTATGTTTGAAAATCAAAGCTGAATTCCCTCATGGTAACGTCTACTTTGAGAATATATGTACTTCATGCAAATTGTTTTAAACAGTATGGTACGAACAATATGCTTATGGGGCTAGAAATACCAGCAACATGAGATTTTTGTGTTGGAGAATATCTTCAACATTTTGTTTATCAAGTTATCTTACTTGTTAATGTGGTCATATTTTGTCTAATGTGTAACTGATACAGTACACAAACACCACTTTCTCTTTTTCTACATGTCTCATTACAAATGTTTACAATTTAAAGCATGCAATTATAGAAGTTTTAACCAAAAAGAATTTATTAATAAATACTCAACCATACATCCTATACTTTATCCATCCAGCTGTGGCTAGATAACAAAGTTGCCTACTGTCACCTGAACAAATAGCAGTGGAAAAATCTAAGATTTTGAATTCCTCATAGAGGGTTGATCATCTCCTTGAAAAACATCCCTTGGAGCACACCAGATATGTGAGGAATTCTCTGATGTTTTGATCACACTTTCCTCTATCTTTGCCATAGAAACTCAGGAGAAGGCAGGCCTGACCCCAAACCCTGGCGTCCTGGATCAGCCTTGGAGTTTTCTGCTGTTCTTTTCTGCTCCACGACTCCACTGGTCTGTTCCCTGTCTACAGGCAGCTCACCCCCTTCCAAAGTGTGTGCATGAGTCTCCCAACAGTCAAACGAAGGGCTTAACGTGGCATATTTCAAAGCAGATATAGGTGCACATGTCTATATTCTTGTCACTGCTTTCAACAGACAATTGAATGGGCAATTCAAACTACATATCTAATAGCACCTTCTTTGGGTACATTTGAACTCTTACTATCCTGCCCCTAAACCTCCAGTATGACAAAGTCTCTTAACACATTCTTGCCTCAAAAAGGTAAGAGGACTTCTTTTTCTATAGGACTATTCATATTTGATTGCTTCATTGGTCTGGGGCCTCAGACCCTTGTACTTTAAAAGGCTGCATGCGTCATGCCTGGAGAATAAGATACTGACACATT
Source organism: Haliaeetus albicilla (assembly GCF_947461875.1). Taxonomy (NCBI): domain Eukaryota; kingdom Metazoa; phylum Chordata; class Aves; order Accipitriformes; family Accipitridae; genus Haliaeetus; species Haliaeetus albicilla. The sequence goes on from NC_091485.1 coordinate 50,541,533, forward strand.
AAGCATACAGAGCGAAAGCAAGCAGTGGCTGGAAGGGAGCTCAGAGATTGCTCAGTTGTTCATTCAGTCCTAAGGCAGGAGCAGCTCTACCTGTGGCATCCCTGGCAGGTGTTTATCTACCTTGCCCCCAAAACCTTCTAATTACAAAGCACCACAGTCTCCTCAGACTCCTCCTCTAGTTTTAGCACTGGAAAATTCTTCCTAATGTCTAATCTGAATCTTCCATGTTGCTATTTAAACTCTTCTTGTCCTAGCTGCTTCTGTCCCATACTTGAATAACAGAGATCCCCTCAAACTCCCCCCAGCAAAACTAACCCAAATCTTTTCAGCCTTTCCTCCCTAGTAATTTTTTTCAAAGGTTTTGTAATTTTCATCACTCCCTCTTGTATGGTCTCCAATTGCATTAAACTCCTACACCAAGATGCCCAAAAGCAGCCACACCACTCCAGCAGAGACTTTTACAGTGGCAAGGGGGACAGAAAGATCACTTCAGCTGTCTCCCCATATATATATATATATAATCTTACTTATAAAACTCAGTAAGACATGTTTGCTTTTTCTGCAGTAGTTGAACACCATTGACTCACATTCTGTTTATAAGCCAGTGCCATCCCCAGAACACTTCCTGCAGAGCTACTGCAAATCACCCATTCCTGACAAAGCTGCACCAACTCTTTCTTGTAGTTCTGTTTTCTCCCTAGTCCGTAGACACAGTTCATTTGATTATTTGTTCCAGTGTTTTGTAAGAACTGAAGTTGAGGTGATGGTCTACACTTAACAGCAGGCACCAGCTACACCCATTTGCTGCTATTTTGACAATATACCCATTTCTAAAGCTACAAGCAGAGCTTGTGTTTTTTTTCCTCTAGATTTTTAAGTATCCTAGGGTGAAGCCCATCAGACTTAGCTGATCTGAAAGCATCTAATGAGTAGTCTCATCAACACCAATGAGATGCATGTGCTAAAAGTTAAGCCTGTACTCAAGTGCTTTGCTGGACCAGGGCCAGAAAGCTCACCACTTTACAGAACGAAGCTTCTTTAAGTTTTCATGATTGGCAATGGAAATACAGGACTACCCAAAGAGGATGTGTCCACACCTTACATGGCCCAGTCACAGTGTAAGAACATACAAGTTATACAGCAGTGCATTGCACTTCCCTATGGGAAATTGTGAAGCTGTTTTCAGGTCAGGGGGAATGATCAGGTGCACTATTTTCCGAAAAAAAAAGTCTCTACATGATCTATCACCCCAGAATTATTACTGATAAAGCAGCCTTTTCTTGCTTCTCCATGATGCAAAGACCCTGTTACAAATGTGAGGAAAAGAATTAGTATAACAGCACTTTTGTGCAGCAGCAACTCTGGTAATAAGCAAGTAAAAGAATTGTGGTTTTGAAAGGGCTGCTGAACTGTTTGTGGGAAGTCCTTGGATTTCTGGGCCACTTAATTCAAGACCCATATCTGCCGCAAAGGTAACAGAATCCAAGTGTAAATTTTAATAATTGCAGCAGTGATTACTTTTAGTTCTTGGCAGTTCATTACTGACTGCACAATTCCAGAGGCTCTCGTTAAATGGTCCATGGAATGAGTCAGGCATGGAATTAACCTATTTTGAGTTCCCTGAAGCTTATGTCCCATGAAGGAGTATTCACATACCTCTCTTGGGGCCAATCCTGAAAGCCCTTCCTCATACGAGTAATCCTTACCCACATTAGACTGCTGTTGACTTCAGTGCCAGCATTTGTGCTAGCAAAGACTGAGCTCATGAGTAATCATTTGCAGGATTGGGTGCATGGTTTTCATGTTCCATTTGACAAAAGCAAATTACTTGTGGGCACAGTCCCAAGTCTACATGAAAAATTACACTTACTTGTTTAAAAAGAAACAGCATTTCTGTTACATTCTTCCTTCCTTTCTAATTGCAAGCACATTTGTGCTCTGTCCTAACGGAGGCAAATGCCGGCAAGATTGGGTGCAGTCGTTGTGAATCATTATTAACTGCACAGCGCTGTTCAGATGCCAGCTGTGATGATCCGTGGTCTGTCTGCTAGAATTCCCTAGGGAAACAACATCTGGGAAAGGGTAAAGCTAGACAGAGGGCTAATAACTATTAAGAATTTCTTTCTCTTTTTTTATAGCTTTCCTTTTCAAATATTTTGCTTAAAGAAAATCCAAGAGAAAATCCACTTTTCCCCCCATATTGTTTCTTTCAGTCTAAAGTCTGCAAGGTTGAAGAGAGAGTCCTGTTGGGTTCCACCTCCCTTCCTTTCTGGCCGAAGCCAGCGACAGACTCAGAAGGTATTAGTGTATTATCTCCTGGGGTTGTCTTAGTGTTGTCCACACTATGGCACGGCATGTTGACCACGCATTTATAGGCTGTTCATGGCATTGCTCACAGGCAGTGAGTGGATGCTGGAAACTGCACGATGGGCACAGGCACACTCCCTTCAGCACAAAGAGCTTTAGGGCTGAGCTGGTGTAACTGAAAGCAAAACAGATCCTAAAATTCACTGTCTGAAGGGGCTCCTCTACATTGGTATGAATAATCTGTGTGTGTCTTCTCAGCACCTTTAATGCATGGCCTTTTGAAACCAATCTTAAAACTGCAACTGGAAGATTGTACAGTAGTATTATCTCTATGGAGAACAAAGCCAGTGCTTTAAAGATAAGCTGCTCGGTTCATTTTTCCTTCTACGTCTGTTTTGGTCAGCACCTGATTAGGACCTGACAAAATTCTCTGATTTTTCTTGTATGAAAAATATAACTAAACCCTCCTCTATTTCTGTCAAAAGAACAGGTTAGCTGGAGTCAATGAAAGTTTCAATTCATTTAAAGAAAGCAGTAGTGGGTCTAAATTAATCATTTTCTACATTTACCAAAGTAAAATCTATTCAGATAGTGGAGTCTTTTTCTTTTCTTCTTTTTTCTTTTTTTTTCCTTTTCTTTTTCTTCCTATAGTATATGGACAGGTGTGGAGTTAAAATAGAAAGCAGGTGTCATGCGAGCTGGTGTTATCCCAAACTGCTTCTCATAATTCTTCGACAGTAACTGGTCTGGGCCAGTGATGTCTCCAGTTTATCTTAGTGGAAACATCATGTCGAGCCAGATACTGTAACATTTTTTTCTCTCTGGAAAATTATGACTCAAATGAGACTGGAAAATTCATTTTCATAATTTAAATTTAGATCGCCAAAAGAAAAAGATCAGGGGCTAATCTTTCAAAGCCTCTCTCCCATACTTAGTCCTCAGCCCTGAGTATAGAAAACCTTTACTCAAAACCTGCAGACCCAGTTATTTCACTGGGATGTCTGAAGTGACATGAGGATTTTGAAGAACATGACAACAAAGGTGTTAAGTTGGAAACCCTTGCCTAAGCAATATCAAGGTGAAGCCTTTGCCCTGCTTTTGGGACATACAATTCAATTACCTGCTAACACTGAAGACGTGGCATCGGCTAACTAATGGTAAGCCCAGCAGAGAAGCTGCCACTTTTCTTTGTGTATTAAATGTTATCATAGAATTTTTTTGAGCAGTTAGTTTTTGTAAAGCTTTTAAAACACTTCAGGCATTTGAGGACTTTCACAGCATGTTGAGTGTGAAAAAAAGCTGTGTCGTGAAAGCAGAATACCAGGGATAGTGCAAGGGTCTCACTGCATAGTTATATGTGTTTTCCCAAATGCATGAAACCAGAGCGTAGGGACCTCCTGATCATAGGTCCAGCTTACTGCTGTTCAGAAAGGGTACTGTTTAACCCCTTCATAAACTTGCAGGGTTCTTCCTGGCATTGGCTAGTTTTAACTCCCTCAGACTCCAGACTGAAAGGTTGTCCCAGACGCCTCTGTTTTTACTAGCTGGAATTTATGCATATGCTCCTTCTTCCATGGCCATGTATATAGTGTTTGTGTCACAAATAACTAGAAAGCAGACGCAAAATCAATATGTGGAAAGCTAAGGCTTAAAATGCGGTATAATGTTTTAATGATCCCATGTGGGGCAATAAGGAGCTCTGGCACTGAACAGGGGACAAGGTAACCAGAAACTTAGCTCTTCCAAAAAAGCAAGGCACTCAAAACAACCGACGCTGAAGCGGAAGACAATCAAAACCAGACTGAGATTCACAGAGATGCAGCGATAGATCCGTCAAGCCCAGTCATGCACACAGCCAGCCCCGTATACAACCTCTAGGTATCATTTTTGTTGGAGTGCAGCCACCAGCTGCTCTGAGCCGACAGCGACCCCACTGTGAGGCTCTGCTGCTGACCTCCAATGCTTTAATTCCTCTGCATGCATATTTTAACATTATTACAAAAGGTTTCATTTACAATTCACAGGCTGAGCAACAATGAGTACATTTCGTGGAGGTCAGCCTCAACCATTCCTCCTAGTGATGGAATTATAGTTTAAACAGCTGGAGCATGGTCCCAGGAGGGACACTGGGATATGGTTCCTTTACAGCAGAATAAATCCATCAGGCATATTTCATGTGTCCGATAGCATTAATAGATATCAGGGCTTTTTAATATTTAATGAACTCACTTCGAGGTTGTTTACTAGGGAAGGAGCAATCAGAAAGGTGATCACAGCCTTTTGATCTGTAATGACAACAAAACCCAAATCTCAGCCAATGGGGCCAGGCTCCCTTTCTCCGTGCACCCTCCTGCTGCCTCTCTGAGCCCTATCAGAAGCTGCCTCATGCACGACCTTCTTCAGCTTCAGAACGTGCAAGAGTGTTTTTAGTTTCGTGGTTCAAAAGTTAATCATTTCCATGTTTCCCACAATTTAATAGAGATGCCAGAAACCGTCAAGTAGCTTTCAGTTTAGTGATGGAGAAAACAGGAAAGGAAAGACAACTTGCAGAGGCATAAAGCAGTGTACCACTAACAAGAGCCAGAACGAGCCTGGGTGTGCTAATGAATGTTATGTCCATTAGCACAGAGATATCACCGAATGTGAGCTTTGGCAGTGACTCTCTTTACTAATGGCCTTTGGTCTTAACATTGCCATCATACGTTTACTTTTTAATTTTGCTGTAATACCCAGTTTATTAGAGAATAGAGGATGTCAGCTGAATAGCAGCTTGCTTTTTGTTCTTTCCTCTATTTCATGTCCTTATTTTTAACATACTTTATCGAATTTGGTTTGACTGGGGAACTAGGAGGAATTGTTTATAGAAGAGATGTGTGTTGACATCTACCTCTTATTCAGAGGTTTCAGACACATCTTTACTTGCAGAGGATTTTTGCAAGCATTTAGGATTAATTTGTTCTGTATCAGAGGAAGTGTGAAGTAGCAGACTTTTGCAAGTGAAAGGTGTATAACCTGCTTCTTAGTGGGATAGCCCCAACCAGTGTGAAGAGGAGCACAAGAGACATCGTTTATGTTCCTGCAGAGTACAAAACAGAGACCTCAGCTCAGCTGTTCTGCAGTCACTGGGGTCTGGGGTAAGCATGCAAGTTGACACCTGCAGATTCATTGAGACCATTAAAAGGCCTACTCCAGCCCCCAGGAATGGTCTATACTCACTTAAATGTACAAGCCTATGATGTGAGTCATCTCACTGACATCACTGGCTTTGGCCAAAGCAGAAATGAAGAACTTCTCAGACCTGGTGTGTTCAGGAGAGATATGGAAAGAGCAAGTACCTCCATACGAGGCATCAGCAAGATCCGTGTGTCCATCTGATCACCTGCATGCAGGGGACCTGAATTCAAACTGGAAAGGTGCAGAGACAGAGCAGTAGTAGAATGAGTGGAAGTGGAAAGCCCATTGTATGAGCGGAAACAAGTTTCTTCCACTTTCTTATAATCTAGCAAACAAAAAGCTCAGGGGAACAGGACTGCTTTCTGCACTCTTGGAGGTGGGAGAAGAAGGACAGGACACAGAAAAAATAGCTGCAGCTAGAGGATGCTGTTGAAAGATGAATAGAGTGCCCGTAAATAAATATATTTGGAAATTAGAAGTAGATTAGAGGTTAGAAATAGATAAAGGAATGAGGATCTGGAAAAATGAGTAGTAAGAGTGAAATCTTAGCTTGCTTTCAGATGGACATTGATACATTTACACCACTTACACAAGTGATTGTATCATTGCCTGTACTAAAAGGGACTGGATTTCATAGTCTTAGAGACGCCTTTCAGTCTTATGCACCTGAATGAATGTAGATTTGGAGGCTGTGTCCGTTTTCCTTTCATCTTGCACTCAGAATCTTTATTAATAACTACTTCTGAGTTACAAGCAAGTTAGCCCAGAATGGCAGACTTCATTCATAATTTTTGTACTTCATTTGTCAACATTCATCAGAAACAGGCTGCATGTCTGGGTGGAAAACTTTTAGCAGATTACCCAGGGTTACCAGTTTAGAAGAATGAGTTGCTGTGAAAATTGGTGAACTGTGTAGAGAAACACATTGCATGTGAAAGCCATTAGGATTGTTCACTTGTGGGTATTTTTTTTTTCTTGTTACTGTTTGGTTTTCAGATTTTCTGTTCCTTAAAAAGTGGAGAAGTAAGCAGATGGTGGATTTCCTGAAAGCCAGGGCTGCTCCACTGATGAAGTGCTGTCATTCTTAGTGAGAAAATCACCACCAGCCTTCACCTTTTAAAAGAAATCATTTTCAGGTAGAAGCACATTTAAAATAATTTCAATCAAAGCACTAAACCAGAAGCAGATGTTCAGATATGATTTAGGAATATTTAACTGCTTTGGCAATGAATACACACAGGTTGTTTTTAACAGACACTGGGTACCTCTCCACTCCTGTCCCCTTTTCCTTTTGCCTGTTAATGACAAGGGGTTAAATAAAAGGCTCAGCTGCAGCCCTGCTAAATGACTGATATAAAGAACAGGTAAAAATACCTGCTTGGTACAAGAAATGATTTAGCTTTGCATCAGGATCTGATGTCAGCTGCTGATATTTGAGAGGTACTTGCAAAGGAGCTTCCCTGGAAACATTTTATTGTCTAGAAAATTAATGGCAAGAAGAAAAGCAAGCTGCTCCTTTTTCTTCTTCCTCCTTCTTCTTTGGATTTGTCAAAACTTTTTAATTAATACACTTTGGAAATACAAAAAAATCCTGGAGGACAAAGGACCAGAGACCTCCCTTTGGAAACTGAATCTGCTCTGGAACAAAAATTGAAAGCAATAAAAGCTGAAACTAATTTCCAGATGGAATAAATTGGTTCCAGGGTTTCTTGAGATTTTGGCCAACATATTGCACAGCTGAAGCTGAACTTGCTAATTTTACCAAGGGAAAACGTCTCAACAGGGACACACTCCCCTTGAGACTCCGTGTGCTGCTTGTGCGGTTCTGTTTAGCCTCAGCTATCCTTTTCTCCCCATCTCTGAAGGCAGGGCACGCGTCTTGCCAAGACTGGCACTGGCACCCTCTTGGGGTTACAGCCTCGCAAGCCTCGACTCCCTGCATCACTTCAGAGCCACATAAACAGTCCCTGAATCCTGTCAGCCTCCAAACCTGGGCGGCCAGGCAAATTTTATCTGATTGGAGCAGGGTGGGTCTGGTTTATTTATTGTTTAATTAAGTGTAATATCCTTGACAAGGTGCCTTATTGACATTGCAGCAAATTAAAGACCTTATTATGCGACAAACACTGTCATCACTCAAGCAAAACTTAGTTCAGAGGGGAATTTTGCTGGAGAAAGTACCGCAGTGTTTGAATGCACTGTTTATCTGAATAACCTCCATTGCGGCGTATGGAAAAATATTCGAGGGTGGAAAGATGAGATTCGTCTCCACATTTTGCCTGTTGCCCTCTGCCAAGATTGCCAACAGTGACTGTCCTTTTGATGCAGACACCTGTCTGCAAGAAAAATCCCTTCTTTTTCTCAAGGCCAGGTGGGAAGACATGGTGGTACATGGCTGAATCGGCATTTGAACCTGTGATACGTAAGGTGGGGGGATATAAGGCTCTGGTTATCCAGTCAGTGGAGAATACTTATTTTTAAGAGAAAAAGCCCTCATCAAAGTACAGCAATATTTCCATGCCATGAAATTACAGATCTTACTCCTTTCCAAGAAAAGAAGGGAAAAAGGCCTTCTTAAAGCTTTTAAAAACAATAAAAAGTGTTTGTTTAATAAGTGCTCTTTTGCATGCTTGCCAACAGCACAAACCATATTATCCAGAACAGTCATCTGTTTAGGGTTTCCAACGTTAAATAAAACCTCAACCAAGCACAAATTTGAGAATAGGCTGAAAACACTCCACTCACTGGCAGCTTATTCTCCAGCACACAGGGCTAGTGCTCAGGGATAGTTTTCCATATGACCTGGAAGGCTTCTATCAACCACCACTAGCACTCAGTTCCTCCCTATATGCATGATCCATGATTTGTCTTACATGATATATTGGAAATCAAGGGAAAACATATTTGTTCATAGGTGAAACATGTACCTATGTTATTCACAATTACTGTACTCCAGGTTCTGGGGTTTTGGCTGGCTAATCCAAGGTGGTCTTAGAGAAGATATGTCCTAGGCAGTGAGACAGCACGGGCTCCCTAATTGCCCATGGGCCTGTAGAGTCACAAGGGGCTTTACAAAGGGTTGGCCTATGCTGAAGAAATGCTAGAGAGTGACAGGTTGTATCTCGGGAATTTTGCATCTTCTGTAGCTCTAGGTAATTTCTAGAGCCCTCTGCCTCTGTGGATACCTTTCTTCTTGGCTCAGAGCAGGCGCTTCTCAGTGCCACTCTACAATATGGCCAGCTAGAGCTCAGACTGACTATGGATGAGCATTTCCTGCTACTTAATTAAAGCCCTCCTGGTTTGCATATTTTTGAAATTCAAGTAACAACTGCCTTTTAAATATCTTTATCATTGACCAGTGGAGATTATTTTAATTCATCCCCTGCATAGCAATGAAAACCAGAGGAGATATTCTTTTTATCCTGAAGGACTAGCCCCCTGCTCACTGTAGCCTTATCGCCATGGCAGAGCAGCCGTCCCAAACCGCAGAAGGGCTCTCACTCCACAGTGCTAACGTGCCTGCTCATGCATTATTTCTTGCTGGGGTTGAAGGAGGTTTTCTGTCTCCTGAGACCCTCCTGCCTCTGCTTGCCCTACCTGGTGGACTCCATCACAGAGCAGTTACTGGGGAGAGGCATAACAGTCAGCTGGGGAGAAACACTATATGCTCTTGCTCTCCTCCTCCTTCTCCTCCTCCTCCTTCTCCTCCTCCTCCTCACCTGTCAAGAGAGATACTGAATAGGCGGGATTCTGTCTCTGACAGCAGCTGACAACCCTGATCAATAGCTGTTGTTTAAAAAATATACTAATTAAATTATTAGAGCATTCTTGCAACAACACCATCTCCTCAAACCAGAACCTAGAGAATAAGACCCTATCTGCAGCCCCCTTCCCCCTTGTAAAACAAAGCAATAAGGGAGATTTGGATGCTTTGTGTTCTTAGAGGACCAAATATCACATCACTGTGGGATTAGTGGCAAAAGCTGTGGGGTTTATTCACCCACAAAACCCATTATTGTCAAAACAGAATGGCACATGTTAGGGCAACACACATGTCACTGGGAAGCAAGAAGTTTGTTTACCTTGATGAATATAGAATTGTTTCCAGTTTAATGGGTTTGTGTTAAAATGTTACCCACAGTATATATTTTTTTATTCGCTCCCATCAACCAAATTACAGACTGAATTTTTTTCCACGGGGGAGGGCAAAGGTGATGTAATGATCCACAATTTTCTCTCAAATATGCTATCCATATTTTATTAACCAAGTAAATTATTTAAACATGTTCACTTACACACATGCCTCCTCTTATACACATGCCACACATTCCTGCCAGTGCAGCCTATCTAGATGTAATGAGATGCTCTTCTATGGATCTTTTTGCCCAATCAGACTGTAATTAAGCCTATGAAGATGCAGGTAAATGTGCAAGATGCCTGTTTAATTAAAAACGAAAATGAGGGTTTAAGTATCAATTTGTGTTCTATTCAATTATCTGCAAGATTCGTAAAGCAACTTTACCTTTCAGTACCTTTTAATTTAAAAAAAAAGAAAAAAAAGAAGCATAAACCTAAACCTAACCCACCCTAAATTCATACTTCCATATGGCATGGTTACTTCCACATGCAGGAGAAATGTTGGTATAGTACAGAAAATCCCATGAAAAACAAAATGATTGCATCAATTCGTGGAGGGAAAAAAACCAAAAAACACCAAAACACAGTGCTGTCAGAACACAGCAGACTGAGTCAATGTATAGCTTGCATATGGAAACAATGACATGATTGTTTACTCACTGGTTTAATGATATTCACTTTCTCCTAATGGCAATGTTGAAAATGTGAATGCCAGATGTTGAGCCTACAGCACAGAAGTGATGAACACTGGAAGGTCTATAGAAAGGAATTTATCCTGACATCAAAATATAGTGTAACTCTTCAGCTTATTAATGCTGTGTGTGTGGGTTTTTTAATTTATAAAAAGAAATAGTTTCATGTTTTCAGTTTAAATTTCCATATTTTATAACAGTTCAGCAACAAATTTACATATTTCCTGGAATCTGCAGATATAAAAGCGGTAAAACACTCCAGGCATTATTAGATAGTAGATTATAACCCATTACTATTGTTTCAATTAGCAATGTAAAAGTGACCTGCAGTGTTCAGATGACCCACTAATGGATTTAAATGCTTTCAAATATTAATGCAGGTTTTCTAAAGATGAATCCCAAACCCATTATTCCTGGAATAACCGTGAGCTGAAAAGCTGGCAATGATTGTGCATTATGTGGAAAGGCTCATGGTTAATTAAATGAATACCTAGCATTACACTGTTCACTTTAGTGCTACAAAATTATTTCTCATTGATTTTTACATTCTGAGCCCATGATTCAATTTACTTCTGCAATTTGTGTTGTTGTGTCAATAAAACAGAACTGCTTGAAGATGGAAGCATTAGAGAGGGATACATACATTAAGACCCAATGAAAACCGTAGTTTTCCTATTTTTCCCCTACTGAAATATCATTTGTAGGCATCACATTGTTATGTATTATTAATACAATTTTTGTTTGTTTCCATCTGCTCTTTCTTCATTTTTATATTCAGGAACTGGAATGTTAGTGATTGCTTAAGGGTGAGTAGCTAATTTTTCAGTAACAAGTTCTCCTACTATCAAGAACAAAAGCACCATCAACACAAGTCTGTTATTTCATGTTAAATGGACTAGAAGGGCTCAATTCATCAAAGCAATCATGCTGGAGAGTCAGGGACTTTTAAATTTGGCAAATACATGAAGTTGAATTTTTAAGTTATTAAAATGGAGAATTCTGAGAAGTGAATGCAGAATCAGAATCAGCCCTGCATGGTTTTTGGGAAATGCCCATTCTCCCTGGAAGAAGGGGAAGAAACTCTTTCCACAGAGATGCTCACTGAGGAAAACTGATGTGAGTAAGCTCTCTGGTGGGTTGTAATGCTTAACTGCTGTTCTTTAGGATACTTTTACTGTCTAAAGAGGGGCTCGGTGCTACTTCTGCACATTTTCTATGATTCAGTTGATAACTCTTTCAAGGTTCTTTGGTCTTGGCCACCTGTGAGTGTTTGCAGAAAATATTTTAAATTAATCCCATTTATACTTGTGTTATGCTATGCACAAGGTGAATGCAGTAACATTTGCCTCACCTTTCTCTTGGGACGTTGAGTAAATTTGATCTCTAGGGTCAGGAAGAATTAAGAATGAGCATTGCATGTCAAACTCAAGGCCCTCTGCAAGCCCAGTCAGACAGGGATCAGGCTCCACAATGGGTTTGGATAATAGCGAGATCTTAGCAGAAATGCACTTACAGATCTACTTCTGTTGCATTGTACCTAAATGATCCTTCGCATAGTCATTATTATTTTCAGGGCAAGTTTTTTAAGCGGGTGTGTGAATCTCAATTTTCTTACATCAGGGAAAACAAAGAGTAATTCTGTTAGAGCCGGTGGAACTGTAATGATGTAAAATCAGTGTAGGTGAGAAGATAATCAGGCCCACACTGTTCATTGTGTGACACAGTCCTGTAATCACTTACTTGCATGAGTAATGCTGTCTTCAGGAAGTTCACTGAGTTCAATTGGATTATTTGCATGAGTAAGCATCCCCTCATCTGTGTGCACCCTATTTTCATATGTTTAATGCTTCCAAAAGGGAAACTAACTATAAACCAGCATTGTGAAGAAACAGAAGATATAAAACACTTTAATAAACCTGTAAAAATTGGATTAAATAAGGAATTTAAAAAATATACAAAAAGCAAAGAGGACAAATTTGGTTTTGCTTCAGGGCACTGCTTTTCAGAAACCAGAAGGTGTGGCAGAAAATCCTATTCAAAGTTAGGATCATTATAATCTCAGATAATTAAATGGCTAGGGAGCTGTTTTGTGTTCACCAACTAGGACAATGCATTTGGAACTAAAATGCACTTATGTGTAGCCTCACTTAGAGCATTAGCCATTACTTGAACCTTGACCATGAGCACTCAGTGTGACAGTAACCAGTTTTACATCTAGACCCAGCTAAATGAGGATGCATGTTTGTGATATGGATTAGAGACTTACTCTTTCTGATGGCAAAAAACCCCAGAAGGTTTGCAACTGGCTTAACTGGAAAAAGATCTGGCTCTCATTACTAAAGGTAAGCAGCCCTGAACATAATTAAAGATTTCCTGCAGGATGGGATCACTGTGTCAGGATTCTTACAGAGGAAGAATTTCATGCTATACTATGATCTGTAGGTAAATACTACTTATGTACTTTTTGTATTTTTAGTGGATGGAAATGTCATTTATTCATTAAAACGTGAAAAAATCTCCTAGCCACTATATTCCTGTAATGAATTCATTCTCATTTTATCACTCTCTGGAATACCATTTCCTTCTCTTTCACACTTAGCAGAAAAAATGTAAATACAATTATTTCCCTCGTGTTGTCCATTATGCTATAAAATACAGTGAACAAACCCCACTAGTTTGGCTTGTAGAGAGTCGCTTCCTGAACCTGAACTAAGGAAAGCCAGCTGCACTGTAGTTGCATATCCCTCAGCTGTAAGAAGGTGGTAGTGGGTGGGAGATGCTGTTTTAGGGACTTCCATGGCATGGAGACTGCTGTCCCATCACAGGTAGGATCATACAGGCAAAACTCCCTGTTTCCTTAAGTGAGAAGTACAGGGCTGGATTCAGCAAGTTGCAATTGAATGATCTGACCACAACTGATGAAAGTACTAAAAGCCAGATCTGAGGAAGGATTTAGGACACTTAATTAGTGTCAAGCCGAAGCTTAGGAAGTGTATGAGCAAGTCATCCAAGTTTCCCATTTCCCAGGCTGCTGAAGCACCTACCTTTATGCAGGTAGATGCTCTTACACTGTTATGGCCTGTCTTCTCTGGTCCTTATTTTGAGTCAGGGAAATTTTCAGTCCTTTCTATTCAATGGTTTAGCTTCAACAAAAAGGGAGCTTCTGCAATGGAGGTAGAAACAGCAAAAAGAGGACCTCAAACCTAGGTCACCTGCTCCTCAGGCTAGTGTACCAAGAACCATGGTGCCCTTCTGCAGTCCTCCTTTGGCAGTCATTTCTATAGGCGAAGCCTGTGCCACAGTCTGCCTCTAAGGAATGACTGAGACACTGTCTTCCTGGAGGGGATTCTGGGCCATGAATTTGAGTCTTACTTAGGCATGTAAAAAAGGACTGAAATGAAGCACCTGACTCAAAAAAGTAGAGGGGGTTTCAAACGTCTCTCTCTCTGTGCAGCATTTTCTCTTGTCTAAGATATTCTACTCTCTGTATACTTCTCATGCATCTAATGTTCCAACTGGAAGCCACTGTGTGGGGACCTTAGGCCAGCATGTAAGTGTCTGGTTCTGGGCTTTACTGGTTGCCAGTCAGCAGAGATTATGCACATCCATCCCCCTTCAGCTGGGATGGGAATAGGGAATGAAGAGGATCTTTTCTCTTCTGGCTGTGCACACAGAGGAGATGTCTTCCAACCTGCTTTCTTTGGTGTTGCTGTTAGCAGAGAGAGATGTGAATGCCAAAATCCTGTACAGGTTAATTCACTCCTGCTTTGGAGATGCTGTCATCCTGGTTCAGACTTGGTGCAACTTCATCTCAATCAAGTCTCCAACTCGGAATTTTGCAAAGATAGAAAGGTTGATCTAAGGGTAAGAATTTAGTGTTGACCTTCTTTGGATTTTTTTGTTGTTGTTTAGAAATAGACATTGCTTCTGATTGATAGTTTTTCACACAATCCTGTATTTCCTACTCATGGTTTTAAAAAAAGAATTTTGCCAAGGTGAGACAACAGAATTTGGTCCTTTTTAACTACGCATGTGCGGTGACTACAAGTATTCAAGGTTAAATTACATGAACAGAAAAACAAATATCCTGTGTAAAACCTATTCTGTAAAAGCTATATAGTCTAATTAGGAAGACAGAAACAGAAATTATTATAGCAATAAAGTATTAGGATACAATAAAGAATATAGATTTTAGAAATTTATTGTAGACTACCAACTCTGTGTATGGATTATACAGCTGTAAGGAAGTCATTTGGAGAAATATTTAGTTACCAATACAGTAAGTGTAGCTGTTGAAGGCAAAAAGTATTCATTAGAATTCTGTATTTTTAATAAAAAATAAAAAGAAGACTATTGTTTGGACAAAGGACATAGGGAGTTTCTACAAATTAGGAAAGCCAGATAGCAGTTACGGGTGTAAGATTTATTATTAATTATGAGAAATGTAACTGAATTTGGAAGAAATTCTGAAAAAAGGGGAAGGCACAGGATGAAAGCTTTTTTAATACTAAGATAAAAAAATCTGAAACTGCATTTTATGCAAAGCTTGAAGTGAATTCAGATCCTTTGTTATGGTTCACATATTTTCAGCTTCCCACGTTTAATCATAACAGCCTCCTTGTGGTTTAATTATGATCAGAGTTCTGAAGATGATTCAACCACTTGCACTGAGAATTTGACTTGCATTGATCAGAAAAAAAATAAAAAATCTCCAAGTCTTAATTAACCGTTTAACTGAAAAACATTCCTTTCCTGAGACTCTGCCTTGTGCTATGATAAACTAAAGATGAGTGAACTGTGGATCATAACCTGTGAAAAACATATAATAGCTGCTTACAGGCTGCAAATAAGATTGCAATTAAGTATGTTGGTATGAATTTAACCCCTTCGCACACAAGCTTTTGCATGGGTTTCATACCAGAATTAACCAGATTTGGGCAGTGGATACATACTGCATACAATTAGTAGATCTCAGGTGTGGCTGTTCGCGGTAGGGCAGTAGTCCCTATAGAAATAAGCGTGCGTTTTTCAGAAGTGCTCATGGTGGCTATATCATGCACTGAAGTTGGTGGGTCCAGAGGGAGGTGGAGGCTGAATACTTTTGAAAATCCCATTCCCCATGCATGAAGCTTCTTGACTACAGCATCAACAGGAGTGCAAACCCTCTAGGTATTCTGCATAATTTTCCCTCAGTATTTCAGCCTAAAATGAAGCAAGTCTTTTAGCTGTGGCAAATTTGACAAATTATGAGGACAGATCCTGAGACTGCTTACACCTCTTCTAGCTCAATGACTAATTTTAGTGGCTTGACAGAAGCAAGTTTAGCTAAATTTTGTCCTTGACAGAAGAACAAAAGGAGGGGGGCCCCTTTTTTTTCCTTTTCACTTATGTAATATAGTAGAAAAGGAGTCTAAATGACTGAATCTATTTCTAAGATCACTGCATTGAAAACCCTTGTCAAATAAATTACTTGAAAGGTGAGGGTGTGATGCTGTAAAACTCGACCAACACCCAAATCCACACAACTCTTCCATTTGACAATTAAATTCTCATCCGCTTGATAATTTTAGCTTTAAATCAGGTGAAATTATGAGATAATAAAAACATACCTGCATACCTTCTTACTCACATGAGGAAATTCAGCAAATAAAATCAAATCATTTACATAAGCACTGGAAGAGCACAGGTATGCTTTTCATGCATTGACCCAAACTTCAGATTAAATTGAACTGTAGATAGATGCACAATACAGAAGTATAAAATTGAAAAATCTGTCCCTATTTATATGGTATGAGAATGAGGCTTTTAACAAAGATTCCCACTTCTGCTAGTCCCTAAAGCTTAACAACACTGGAAAGGAATTCTGGTGTATGCTAAGATCTGTTCTATGTTAGCTTTTAATTTCTTCAGTTTTCAATCTTACTAGACATTGTCCAACAGGACTAATCCAGAGCATTTTGTACTCAGAAGGAGCTGCTGGACGTTATCACAAATTCCCACCTCAGTGGAACTCTCAAGGTGTCAAGTTGTAATGACTTAATCAAGTGCAGATCTTAAAACCTTAAAAAATCAAGCATGCTTTTGAAAGAAGGCTTAAAAAATATATGTAGGAAGGAAATGTAAAATTTGACACAATTGCAGCAAATTTTTTTTTATTTTATTTAAAACTGACATAAAAGGCAGCTGAAAATTTGCATGGAAATTAGTGTGCAGCAACCTTGTTTGAGATAAGATTAAACTGCTGCAATGCTGAAATTTGTTGTTGATAAGGAAGCTTAAATGTATTACACTGTGCTGTATTTTGCCTCCCTTTCACTCAGAAAGTGTATTCATTATAATAAATTCACACTTTACTATGTAAAATTCATTCATATAGCCAGAAGCTTATAAAAAGAATATAGACTAAAGAGCAAGTTGCATAATGAGATCTAATCTATGTAAAATAAGTCCCAGAAGAAATGTCCTTTACTTTGATCATATCCCTTGAAACAAGATCCCCTGCTGGAAACCACAATAAAACGAGAGCTTGGGAAAACTTGCCTGGCAAGCAAGTTAGGTTTTTAAAAACAAAAGCTCACCAAGCCCACCGACCTCATGATCCCAGGCAAAACGTAATTAAGGCTAATAAAATCTTTCAGACTCCCTCAGGCTTAATGGGAGAATAAAGATTTTGGGGGGCTCACAGTATGCTCCTGAGCTCTCCTCTCTGCCTCTCTCTGTCCAGCTGAAAACCTCAGCTCGCTGCCATGTGCAGGAAAAGACCCAAGGTCTATCCGGAGGGAGACAGCAACACAAGGACCCCTCCTCAGCACACACACACACACACACACACACGTGCGCACACACACACTTGCACAGATACATGCACACACATGCACCCCATCAGGGACTTTGCAGCCCTTCTGGGTCCCAGAGTATTTTGGCGCTGACTGGTGTCTTTGATTCATAGGGACAATTTCCGAGTTGGTCTTTGCTGCCAGCACGGTGGGTGAATCACCACTGCTGGGAGATTATAATGCTAAATTAATTTTTTTAAGTGATTTGCTCTTCCAGGATGAAAGGCATTATGCAAATATAAAATGTCCTTATCATGAACTGAGAACTTAGAAGGACACACGCTAGTGGCCACTAGTTTAAATTACCAGGAAATAGCACCCTGTGTCTGAAAGGAAAATGCAAAGAAAACCATTTGTTACTTCAGCAACAGTATTTCCTATATATTCTACTTTAGTCCCTTATACCAGGAATCATTTTAAGTCATGAAACAAGATATAGAAATGGTCACTTATCAGGGAAACACTGACTTATTAAAAAAGAAATTAAATACTTAATATAGAAATATATTATTTTCTTCCTGATGTGGCAGGCAGTCTGAGAGCGTTATTATACAAACACACTCCTTGAGCACCCATCTATGTAACACCCACCAAGGTAATCACAGATGCTGGGCACGTGGCAAGACAAGAGGTTGAAGGTACCCCAGAGGTAAAGCTGTTTGAAAGAACACAGAGAAGAGTGCAATTAATTTATTTCATTTTCTGTAGAAATGCTGAGCTGAACTAGTGTCCGGTCACTCGTCTGCTGTGCCATGCACTTGGGACGGAGTTGAGGGGAGCAATTTGTCCTGCTGTCCTGATTAGGCTGAACTCTTCAAAATTTTCCACTATTTTCTCACTGTGGTGTCCGAGCCCGCCTGAGTAAATCAGATCTAAACGCTGAGCTCGGCAGCAGGTTTATTCTTTTTTCTCTTCTTCCTCTGACAGCCAGGAGCTCTGGGTAGGGTGAAGTTTTCCAGCAGTGGGTTACCTGTTCGCCCAAGCCCACGGTGAAACCCTGCACCTCCTGGTGTGCCGGTGCCCTCGTGCTGGTGCTGCGCCACACCTGCCGCTGCCACAAGCCCCTGAGGCTACCAGGGCTGACACCAGTTTTTGGGGACAGCTGGAGTCAGGGCGAGGAGGAGCGTTGGTGGAAAGCCTGCGAAGGCACCTTGACTTGGCCCTCAGAGCTTTCATGATGAATACTAATTGCCCTTTGTTTTGGTCTAATTTGAGGCAGCTGCTCTCTGGGCAGCAGCTGATCACCCCCAGAAACCGCTTGTGGTGTCGGAAGGGGACAGGCAGCATCTCCTGCCTCCTGCTGGGACGAGTGCCGGCGCACGTGGTGTAGGGGTGAGAGAAACCCGCTGGCTCCACCGCTCCCCATCCTTCCCCGGAATTACTCCCCGCCACCCCAAAGGGACCTGTATCGCACTACCTACCTTTCAGTAAGCCAGCCTGGCTCCATCTTTTCCCTGCCCTTTTCCCTTGTCCCCTTGGTGTGGAGGAGGAGCTTTGCTCCCTGGGTAGCCACAAGGGAACAGAGAAAAGGTCTTTGCTGTCTCTCTGCCCCCCAGCACACATAGGCAACGCTGTCTGGCCATTTGTGATGAAACGATGAAAAGTAATAATTGTTTCAGTATTTCTCTAATAGCTTTTTTCCCCCTTTGGCTTCATTTCATATATACATAAACCAGTTTACAAATATTATTATCAAGGTTGAGTTATGAAAAGCTTATCTAATGTATGACTTGCTTTAAAGACTGTTAGAAGAATGACTTCTGCATAATAAAACCTCAGGAATACACAAGTGATCTTAACAAATACAGTATGACTGCTGTGTGGTTTCCTGTTGCCTTTGTAGTTTCTAAGACACTATAACATTATTTAATTAGCTAAAATTTCCTCCCTCTTGAGGATGGAAACTCAATGAAATGTCAACAATGCTGTCAGTCTGCTTCAGGCTAAACTCATTACACAAAGGCTCGCGATAAAAATAGTCCAAGACAGATTATTTTGTTGCAAAACATAGGCCCACACAACTTATGCCTCAGAAGCCACATGTGAAATCCATGCAAGTGCTGCATTTTGGGGGTTAATGGGACTCTTAAGTTCCACCAGGCAGTTATAGGTGCTATGTACTTTCACTGTTCTATATACGAACAGCAAAAAGGAAAAAGAAGAAGACTATTAAATCCTGCCAATGATTTCTCACAGACTGTTTGCTGAGGGATATTCTTACATCAGTCAAAGGCTGATATGAAATCTATATCTTTGCTTTAAAAATTCACCTTCTCCCATCATGGAGAGAGCGAGCAGAGGTTGTGTTTTAAGTAAAATGTGGTGAGGAGCAAGGAAAAAAATTGTTTCACTTAATCTGAATTATAACTGATATTTCAGAATACATGTGCTCATTACTAAGCATAATAAAATTTGGCATTTTCTATTGTCAGAGGGCTTATAAAGGCTAAATTTCTTGATTTATTTAAATAGACAGATAGGAAAGAGCAAACTACAAAAACAAGTGCTATATACTGAAGGCATGTGAATTACCTCCTTCCCAAGGATAATGCAAATTAGAAGTATGTAAAGCTTTGTCTGCACCTGGGATCTTTAATGAGGATAAAGAAAAATCAGACGGATATTCTCCTGGGAAACGAGAGGATCGTTATTTGAATAACCTGCAGTGAATTCTAATCAATGCAACGTGACTTTGAAAATGAATGTGGTCTTTCAACCCGCTGTACATGAGCCATAATATTAATCATAACTTCATGGTACAGTAAAGCCCATGACAAATGGTTATTCAGTGGACTAACGAAAAGACCATTCATAGTGGGAGGAAGGTAAGGGCCATATATCCAGTAATTTTGTTGTTTTGTTTCCAAAAGCATCTGTCTAAATATATATGTATACATATATATATACATATATGCATATATGTAAGAGTGCATGTGTGTGTGTACGCACACGTGCCCATATATGTGTGCCCCCAGTTGAGAATGTAAGCATGAAATAGGTTCGTTTTCTTCAGGAGTTAAATGAACAAGCAGTGTCTTATCCTGTTATACTTCGAGGAATTTTATCTAGTGTTACACTAGTTAACACAAAGCTTGGGATCATTTTTTTGAAACAGGGTTTTCTGGATGCATTAGTCATGTATCTTCCAGTGTTTGAAGCCTCTACCGTGCCTCTAAAAGGCTGGAGGTAATTTGTGTATTCTCTCCACTACTAAGCTTTGTTCACATTCCTATATTTGTAGGAAGAGTTTAACATAAAGCATGGTTCATTGGTTGCAAAGTAGAAACACAATGCTGATTTATTTACCTAGAGCACAAAACAGAACTTTTATATATTTTTTTCCATCTCAAGAATTAAAATCAATAAACTTTTTGACATTCTCGCTATTAACATGTTTACATCAGTGAAACAAGCTGTGTCAAAAATAAGACTTTCAAAGAAGCACTTCTAAAGGAAATCAGATGTATTTTGCAATGTATTTTAAGAGGTGAGTGCATATTTTAGCCAGAGGGTTATTTATGTAGGATACGGGGAAGTAAATATATCTTGTTTTGTTGATGTGATGTGGTGAGGGTGTTCATGTATAAGCAGTAAAATGTGACAAGCTATGCCATAAAATGCTATGCACCAACATGCGTGATGAGATTTTCTTTTTTTTCTTCCCCGCTGTGAATATCTCCCACTTGCAAGTGGCGTTTGTCACCTTTGCCCGTGGGTGGATGCACACCCTGGAGGTCTGGCCAGGCAGGGAGCTCCAGTGTGGCAACCCAGCCAGCACCATGGAGGGGTCGGGGTTGAGTTGTGTGGAGATGGCGACAGAATCTGTACAACATGGGTGAAACCACATTAATAGATTAACGTATATACTAAAGTACAACTGCTGCCCACAGCAGCCCTCAGGCAAAAGCTCAAGAAGAGCATGAGAGCCTTGAAGGCTAAGCTCAAGATCTGTCAGTCTGGGGTAAGAAGCAGACTGCAGAGTTAAAGGTCTTCCACTTGCAGTGTCTCGCCATCTCACCCTGGACACTCAAATTGATAGCACAAACCTATCATGTATCAGTGATCCGGGGGAACAGAGGCTGTCTTTCCTATACCTAAAAAACCAGTACCATAAAAGAATAATAAGAGTAGACCTATGAAAGGAAGGGGAGAGTCACTGTAGATACCTGGCTGAGCATGTGCTCAGAGTGCAAAAAGCAAACAAAATCCCTGGATGTAAATACTACGGGATACCTAGCAGGTCCGACATCATAAAGACTATCTTTGCAATAGTATTTCTTTTGTCAAATCATGTTTAACAAAAACCAAAGAAAGGGCCAAAAGGTAATCTGGATCTGTTGGAGGGAGGTGGTGGTTGCGGAGAAGCTCAACCTGGGTAGCTTCCCAAAGTGAAGGGTAAGGGGTGATTTGATCAGAGTATGTAAGTATGTTTTTGGGCAGGAGGTTACCTGAACAGGGGTGTTTAAGGAACAAAGATCTAGGAAGATATAATTTTTAACAGTAAGAATAATTAGCCCTTTAAATAAGGCATCAAGAAATGAATTGGAATTTTCTTCTACTTCAAATTTTGAAAAGAAGGCTGGATAGCTTTCTAGAGAAGATGCCATAGCTCCTTTGAAAGGTGTGGGCTTGATGTAAGAAATGTCTGGTGAAATTTTATGTTCTATGTTAATGCAAGCAGTCAAACACTATGATAAAAATGAGGCACAGGTTCTTTTAGGACCTCTTTTGCCTTTCCCATTAATACTGGCCAGTTTGATGCATATTCTGTTTTAACAGATACCATGGGGGCCCCATAGCTAAACAGTTGCCTGACTAGATCAGAGTTGGTCCACTGACTCTAAAATCTATGAATTATGCTGTAAGCCAGTAGGTTAAATAACAGTAACACCACTAACATCAGACTGACAATATTTTTGCTTTAGTTGTTTCAGGAATGTAAATGCCCCCTTGAGCTAGTCTCAAGGACACATGATAAAGCACATACCTTCCTCTGGAGAACATATGAGTTTTAAAAGCTTAACAAAAAATACAGGCTTTCTTGAAAATTTCTGATGAAGGATGACGAAGGATAACAGTAAGTCATTCAGTGGTTACAGAGAGGCACCATCACCAGAATCTCCCAGTAGTTCTCTTGCCATTATCCTTGGTCTTATCTGTTTTGAACCTGAGGTTAAGCTGTTACAGCTTGCTGCAGTATCTGGGATGACATGGTCTCAGTGTTGCTGTGCTTTATTTGCAAGGCTCCCTTGGCTTAATTGCATTTTGTACTGTGAACTTAAACTATTGGTTCTCTGTTGCTTATTTTTTCTTGTGGAAGACAGTCTTTGTCTATAAGAAGAGAATAAGCTGAAGTGGGGGAATATGCAGCTCTTGCACTCCTCTTGCAGCAACTTGGAGCAGCAGGAATTCAGACTGTCTTCTTGTCATGGTGTCCCGGGTTCGGCTGGGATAGAGTGAATTTTCACAAGAAGCTGGGAGGGGGCACAGCCAGGACAGCTGACCTGAACTAGCCAAGGGGATATTCAATACCGTATGACGTCATGCTCAGTATATAAACTGGGGGAGCTAGCTGGGGGGAGGAGGGATCATGGCTCGGGAAAGGCCTGAGTATTGGGTTCCTGGTGGTGAGAAAATACATTATGTATCACTCGCTTTATACATTCTTTTATTAGTATTATTGTTATTACTATTTCTTCTCTCCTTGTGTTGTCCTGTTAAACTGTCCTTATCTCAGCCCAAGAGGTTTTACCTTTTTTCTTCCGATTCTCCTCGCCATCCCACCGGGGGGTGGTAGGAGTGAGTGAGCAGCCGCATGGTGCTTAGTTGCCGGCTGGGCTTAAAGCACAACACATGGATATAGACCTAAGCCGTCAAGTGGTCTTTGCACAGCTTTCATGCCAGATGATCAGTTACTCAGAGGAATATAACTTGATAGCCTGATTGTTCAAGGACAAGCAGGGAGTTTAAGTCCTCAGGGGACTTTCCAGATTTCTCCTGTGCTTTTTGGAGGGCAACAAGCTCCAATTGGGTTTCAGAAACAGTGAACTGGTTAAACCACTTTCTTTTGGCCAAATCACTGAAGGAAAAAATACACTTGACGCATAAGAAGCACAGGCAAAATGCACTTTGAATTTCTCTGAACTCCCTTTTCTCCTTATAGCAGCAAGATACATTGATTTGATTGAAAAAAAAAAAAAGAAATCCAAATCTTAAGAAATTAACCATGGAATTTAGATATATTTTTGAGTCCAGCTTTAAAAGCAAGACAGATTTTAACAAAATTAAAATATTCCTGGCTCTATTTAGATAGCCTGGTATAATGATATCAATATTTCAGGCCTCAGTGGTCATCCAGTATGGATGATCTACAGCTTGCCTCTGGATTTTTTCAAGAAGGCTTTCTTTGCTACCCAGTATGGACCATTCTTTTCTTGAGCTACCTTTTGTTTGCTTGATACTATTGTGTTTTACTTCTAAGCTAGACAGATCTGAAACCTGAAATCACTAGGACAAACATTTCACCAATTGGGGCTCAAACTGTCTGTCCCATTTTCCTATTCCCTATCACGGTAAGAAGAGTTTCAATATAACAACTAAGGAGGATGGTGCCATTAAAAAGACCCTAAGATGATTAAACTAGGCTTCTCACAAAGTTGGTTTCTGTCTAAGCCTAAGTAAAACTGGAAGATGGTTCTACAATTTTTTTTAACTATGCCATAGTTTTGGATGCTTATGGTACCTATAAAAAGTCTGATCTTTGGCTATATGTGTCGTCAAACATAAACTATTTAAGATCTAAATTAGTCATGTTTCTTGTGGCTAGTTTTACTCAAACCATTCTGGAAAACTTAATAGGGAATTCTATTTGGATTGTAGAAAACTACCTGATACTTAAAAGAAAGTATAGGAAAATTTATGCATCTCTATCAATCTATATACTCTTTGTCTGTGCTACTGGATTAATCTCCAATAAACTGCAGAATTTGCTATAAGAATTTTATTTTCAAAGCGGTTCTACAGCACATCAGTTTAGGAGTGATCCCAGGGAGGGCTTCCTGCATACCTGCTCAAGTCTACCCTAAATGTAAGAATCAGCATTGAATGAAAAATCATTCATTCAACAAAGAATAAAAACTTGAGTCCCAGTGAAATCACAGTTTGGCTGCTGAATTTAGTGGACTCAGCATCACTCGTGAGTTTCAATTGCATTTTCACACTATTTGAATGTCATTGCAGATGTTGGAGTTACACAAAGAGAAGAAGGAGTAAAACCACTCCCACCTAACAGAGGGGTCAGAGGAAAGAAACTTCACCCCCATCCATCAGAGGAGATATATATACTTTAAACTGCTTCTTTTGCTCGTATTCTATAGTAGTTTAAAATACTTAAAGATTTTTCAAATCCCCTTGAACAGGTGCTGTTACAGACTGACAGAATCACAGAATCATGGGATGGTTGAGTTTGGAAGGGACTTCTGGAGGTCATTTGGTCCAATCCCCCTGCTCAAGCAGGATCACCTAGAACTGGTTGCCCAGGACCATGTACTCAGCGTATACTGGATTCACCAGTATTCAGCCTAGATAATGACCACCCTAGATTCGGGGGAAAAAAAGTCCTGAACAACTCAGCTGGTCTAGTGTCTTTTCTCCTACCCACTCTGCATTCTAACTTTGTTGTTTCCTTGTACTCCTTTCAGATGCTCTTCCTTCCTCTTCCACCATTATGACAGACCTGCAGCTTCTGTTTCTGGCACTCAGACCTGTACCAGAAAACCAGAATATCAGTACAGTGGCAATAGCAGCCAAAGTCCTACTTAGCCCTGCTCTAGCTTCAGCCCTGCAGCTGTTCTCCACTATTACTTTAACTTTGTCCATTTTATGTTGCCATGGTACATATGAGCTCCAAAAATACATTATAAAAGTGGAAGAAAAGTGTGATACCTGTTTTCTTGCTTCTTTGCCATGGACTACTGTTAGTTTAGGCACAGAAGCAAAAATAGAAACAATGGGGAAGGGATGTCACATGGAAGCAGGCTGATATTCTATATCCTAGTAAAATGATAGCACCAAGGGTGTCCCCATTTTCTCCTTCTATTAAAAGAAATGGCCTCTCACAAACATTGTTCAGATAGCTTGATAATTGCCAGCATCAAATGAAAAACAAACTGCCATTGATAACAGATACGATCCTGTTCCTGCTAACAACAGAGAAAACTGGCAGGATCAGACCCAAAAGAAACAGTAATACGAAGATTGTAAGTCTGATTTCAGTCACATAGAAGGATTATTGATTTATCCAAAGGTTACTGAAATGAAGATCTGGCTCATGGTTCAGGTGAGGATGGGAGGAAAGTGATTACTGCTTTATTACAGGCCTTCCCTGTAGATACCGGGTGTGGAAATAATCAGGGCTGATCTTACAGGGAGTGCAGCAGATGCACAGCATCTGGTCTCTGGTCTCCAAGGCTACATCTATACTAGTAAACTAAACAGGCTTAGGACATGTTTAAGCACTGCTCCATGAGATCCATACTGTTTAACCCTTACCACTGCCTCTGGAGTTTGGCCCTTGCCAAGCAGCACTGCCCAGGTGCACAGATCGGCAGCTTCTCCCCAGAGGGAGTGGGGACGAGCCCACCTTCTCCTAGGGGAGAAGAGGGTGAGCCATGAGCAGCATGAGCTGAGCCGAGCTGTGCAGGGCTGGAGGTCAGAGGATGGGCCACCATTCTTCCTATTTACTTGGGTGGACATAGGCAGAAAGAGAGCCCACATGACTGGTTACTGACCATGCTTAAGGGGTCTCATCTACTGTCTCACTTTCTATTGAAATAAAACACATAATCAAAGTATTTTTCCCAAAGAAAG
Source organism: Haliaeetus albicilla (assembly GCF_947461875.1). Classification (NCBI taxonomy): domain Eukaryota; kingdom Metazoa; phylum Chordata; class Aves; order Accipitriformes; family Accipitridae; genus Haliaeetus; species Haliaeetus albicilla. The sequence goes on from NC_091485.1 coordinate 50,567,547, forward strand.
CAAGCACATACTGAAATACTTCCCTATTGTCCTTCTGATTATAAGGATGAGGGATCAATTTTCATCCTGGCTTTGGTCCCCATACTTGGAAGAAAACTCTTGTCTGCAACTGAAGTCCTACAGCCACAAGGCAGATGCATGCAAGTCTGGTCTTTAACCAGCCGATGCCAATTTTCCCTGCTTCAGCTCCAGTGCCTAAAATGGACTGGGCCACCATTTGTTCCCTGGGACACAGCAAGGTGCTGGGACAATATGAGTTTTCCTCTGAAATGTATATCAAACTCCTGCTCTGACTTCAGTGAGCCGGACCTCACTGGCCTCCTGGAATTCAAAATTATAACTCTGGGGGTGTGTTTAGCTTTTTATTATTATATCATAGAATTTGGTGTTATATTTCACTGTAGTCTCCAAGCATCTCCCATGTAGAATAGCCTGGTAAAAGGGAAGTCCCTGGTGGCTTTCCTGGATTTTTTGGCTCTTCTCCTTTTTGGGGTTAATTTAATCAAAATTTTAAAAGGGATAATTAGATTTTTACAACTTTTTTACAGAGGCAAAAATTTAAACCTATTTCCACATTGAAGAAATTTGGAAGGTACCCAAGATTTCCTTTCAAAGTAACATCATCAAATAATATTCTCGTGTATCTGAGATTTAACATTTCAGATTCTTTCCTCTGCACCTTTTATTGTTCCTATTTACAGTGCACCTGAAACACATTGTGTAATTGGCAGAGAGCCCAGATTTTCCATTTAAGAACAGTTTGATGATTTCACTTTTTCTTTCTCTCTCACTCTCCTTTTTTTTTTTTGAAAACAGCAGGTGCTCTACATTGTAAACAATGCCAGTCGCCATAATATTATTAGCTTTTGCATTTTTATTACATTTTTGCCTCCCTACATATTTTAAACTTCATTGAAAGGCATTTTTGGCACCAACTCAGAAAGCTTCTTATTTCATAAGGAAGATGGATACCAGTGAACACAGTGCTTTGTTGTCATTTATAATTAGAAAGCGTAAGATTTACTTAATCATTAAACCACCCAATATTTGCGGGTTTGTTTCTCATTTTCTGTGCGATACATCCACATCTGTCCCATGCAGTACATTAATTCCCTTTTCTGTAATATGGATTTTTCAAACATTTAACCCTTCTCTTTGTATGGCATCAAAATCATCTTTTATAACATTGTATTTCTCCTCCCTATCACCTTGCCTAAGATCCTGTAAACTGCATTTCAGATTTTTCACAGTTTGATGGGTCAATAGCCAGAACTGACATAGCCTAGTGGTTCTGCAATTACTCTTGTTGTGTACTGAGAGTTTATATTCCATTAGTTATTAAAAATGTGTGCAAACAAATGGAGTTGAAGAAAAACAAATCAGAAATTCATTTAAAAAGAAATCTTGAAAAAATCAACACAAGAAGGAGCAGATGAATACTCCAGAAATGCAAATAACACAAGGCAAGAATTGTCTTTATGTGCAGGGTTTTTTTAATGTGTGTGTTTACATGTTTTCTATACAGAGGACATATCACTTGAAAACAGATTTAGGCAAGTGTCATGTGCAATAAATATTTATTGTTAGAATTATTTGTGGTTTCAATGAGGTCTTCATTAGCAAACAAAGGAAAAAAAAAATCAAGCTATTTTCATGTTTATACAGCAAGGATGTCTTTTGCTAAACTGCATTTTGAGCTACATTTTTTTTCCAGATCAATTCAATAAGTGAAAGCCCAACAGAGAACAGATGCAATATAAGAGCAATAAAGGGAAGTAAAAAAAATTAAAAATCCTTTGTTCTCCCTGCAGTACATCCGTAAATCTATTAGTGTTATTTTCCTTTCTTCTCTTTTTTGCATCCCAAGCCAGATCTCAAGTTCTCTGAAGCAATCCTTAATCAAGCTCCCCAAAGGCCTACGACTGCATGCAGCAATTTCTCCCCTGCTCTCAGCACAGATGTTTCGAGCACATTCCATTACACCTACATGCCATTACAGCTAATGGCTTATTCTGATGAAGAAAGCTGCTTTCTGCTCAGTGCAGCAAAGGGGAAAATAGCCTCCTGTACAGTTCGTACACTGCAACAATGAAATGTGGGGGCAGGTGGTACAACAGAACTCTCTAATGTTAATTACATACTGTATTACCCCCAAATTTGGCTGGTCATTAATTATGCTAATTTACCTTCCTGAAAATTAGCACCATTCATGTGAACATTTGAGCAGTTTTTAGCAAAATGAACTACGGCATAGCGGTTTGTAAACTTAAACCTTTTGAACCACCCAAATACAGGATCGCAGCGGCTGCAAGGCGCGGTATGGGAGGGGGACGTGGCTGGCAGGCGAGGGACCCCGCCAGCAACGGCGGCCCCGTCGCGCTCCTCTGTGACCTCGGACAGGTTGCACCTAGCTGCTCCGTGCCTCAGTTTCCGTCTGTGGAAGATTATACCTGCCTCACACAGGCCAAACCTCCTCATGTTTGAGGAGCAGCATTTGATTCATGAGCGCCTAGAGGACGATGACCCTTTCTGCTGCAGAACGTTACGCATCAGACTACCGGGAAAGCTGGAGATGTCGGATAAATGATCAAAAGGTTTTGCTCAGGCAACAAATATTTATCAGTTCTTAAAGAAAAGAAATTACCAGGTAAAATCTTCCTTCAGAATAAAGGGGGAAAATGAAACAGTTAAAGATTTCTGTGCTCTAGAGTGAACTTTAATAGACTCCACGTTCTGCTAGAGAGGATGACGTCGAAAATACAAAGCTTAGAGAGCAAAAATCTCTTCTAACCCCTTAAACCTGTCCAGGCAGCTCTGCAATGATTTTTTGTATATATTTAGTTTACATTAGGTCTCTACAAAGAGTGATGTAGTAGTTTCAAGTGTGCCTATAGCTATAGATTGATTTTTTTTTTTTATTGTTCATAAAAAATTAATCTCTGTCTTCTTCCAACAAAACCTAAGATTTTACCATATTGATTATGGGCCTAACAAAGTAAGGTATCAGATTTAGATTCAATTTGTTTTCCTATGAATTAAATACATTAAATCACTTTTTACTCATGTTGAAATTGATTGAGTTTCAGAGTTAAACAAAATATCTTCTCTACGTTGTGAACTGTCTCCATTTCTTCCTCAAGGCTGCTGTTTTCTTCTATCCATCTCCAAGAAGCCATCATCATATTAACATAGATGACAATCTGGCAAGGAGGTGCTGATCAAAGATAAATTTCACACTCGCACTTCGCATTTTCTAATTACACCATCTGTGTCAGACTCTTTCGTGGCAGTTCTGCCCAATCTGTCAAATGCTGCATGCCTATGGGAATGCAGAGGAGCTGAGAAAATCGCCTCCATTTCCCCCACCAGCCGATCCATCACCCCAATCGGAGCTGGGTGGATATATTAGTCTAATTGGTACTGGAATGAAGGTTCCAGACTGCATATAAGATGAGGTGTTTGGGGGATGCAAGACATGAGATTTACAATTTGAATCATATTACAAGGCTTGCCCCAGCTTGTTTCATAGCAAGCTGAGAGCAAGCCATGCATGCAATATCAGCATGTGGAGGGGGAAAAAAAAAGGAAGAAAGAAATGAGGAATATTTAAAAACAAATCATGAATGAGAAGGTGTCTCCTTTCATTACTCTTGGCTTCTTCCAGACATACTAAATGTAAATGATTACCAGTAAGTTCAGATGAAAAGAATTTATCCTTGTATTAGAACGTAAGAAAAATAAACATAAAGCATTATATACCCTGACCTACCAGAGACAGCTAGATACAGTCTAATCGAGTCCTGATCTATTAAATCCAGCAGCTCTTTCAAAATAGGGATGGTCCTTTCACACTAAAAGTGTGTTACTTCCTACCCACGATGCATGAGATTAAGTCACAGAAGGTGAAAAGTTGCAGCTTTTCTAGCAAGGCTGACATTTAAAATTATCTACTTTATGGGTCAATTTTTTTCAGGGAAATTAATCTGGGCTTTGTATCTATGTGTAAAAAATTGCAAAATACTATTGCTGGGTGCAATCAAATCTGGTGTAGTACCTCTGTGTCCCTGTGCAATCACATTTAAGAGTGAAAATGAATTGCATTTCTGAGTGTATGAAGAGTGGTGTGCCTGTTAACTCCGGGGTCTGCAAGCCCAAAAAGTGAGTACAAAAAATGGTGTGACAAAAGGAAATCTGGTTGTGCAGTAACACAAGCTACACGCGAAAATTGTGAACGTCTGGGATACATGTTCTTTCATGACATCTTAATACCTTTGTACACACACTATTGATTTAAAACTTCACACTTCTTTTTTCTAGACAAAACACACACCATGGAGACATGCCTAAGTTCATCTCACACATCTGTGATGGAATCTGGGTTTGAACTCAGGTTCCCATCCTTTTTGGGTGTTCCCTTCAGCATAAAACTGGTTCACCTATGGGTTATTTAATGTTATTATATTTAAAATGAGAGAGAGCAAAAAAATTATGGACCAATTAAAGAACTCTTTCTTTTCAAATCTGAATTTCTTCAGGACATAAGAAGCAGGATCCAAGCACATTATTTTGTGTTCCTACCTTTGGCTTATTTAGTACGGAGCCAAAGGCATCACTGATGTAAGAATGTTGTTGGTCTGCAGCCTCCACAAAGTAACGCCACCAGAGTACGATACTTTTAACACCCTTTTCTGCATTCAGAGTGAGCTGGGGAAAGAGCTGTTCAAATATTCATAAAGGACAGAAGACAAATATTTGGCAACTCCCAACATTTCAGTGCTAAATCATTTAGTAAACACAGGCTAACAGCGTTAACACAAGATCAGACAAAACTGCCCAGCACCACTCAGGGCTAGGTCAGCTGAAAGTAACCTTAATGCTGTAAATCAAGCTTTTACTGCCACATATTTGACTGAACTTGTGTCATTACTTGAACTTTTGAATTTTTCCCTTTCAAAGAAACGTATAAGACAGCCTGAAGGTGGAATATGCCAGAATGACTCCACTTCAGAGGCACAATCAATGAACAGCAATTATCTCAGATATATTTGAGCTTTTTATAGACAAAGACCTTTGTCTGGGTGGGTGCTGTGTAACATAATGTGTCTGTATAGGCTACTTCTCTTTCCCCTGTGCATTTTAATTACACTGGCAATTTTTTTTCCCCAAATAGCTATGAACAGAATTTCAATTACACTTATTCATGAGTGTGCAATGCTCATCCCTGCTTCTGTGAGCCTTGCGTACGGGCTTTGAGGAGGAAGCTAGGAGCTGCTGAGAGGCAGGCTGGTGTCTGTGCTGGGGACGGCACAGGGACGCGCCGCTGCTCTTGAGTTGGAGAAGGGGCCGCAGCCTCCACAGACACATTTTGCAAGGGGTTCGCATCCAGTCAAGGTGCACGGCTGCATGATGACATGTTACGTGCCTCAATGTCTCTTCCACACAGGTCTCCGTGGGGCTGACCTATGCATGGATGCTGGTGGGAGGGGGACTGCTGTGCTGAGGAGCAGCCGTTCTCTGCAGGTCAACAAGCTTCTTGTTCCTATTACGTGAAAAGCAAAGGACTGTATAGCAGTAGTAGGAAAAACTAAGTGAATACCCTAAAGTATCATGGCCAGAATTCAACCACTGTTGCCCTGCATTACAGTAACCCTACTCCTCCACGTATTCTCCAGAGCTCCCTGCACAACCCAGGACGCCCTAATGTCGCCCTGTCTTTCCCCAGGGCCGAGCCCATGCCATGTGCTGTCACCTGTCCCCAGCACTGAGTGCACAGGCATGGGGCCAGGTGGAAGAGGTACAGGCTGGGCTCACCTTGCAGCCTTTCCTCTCTGCAGGGCTCCCGTCCACGTCTCGCTCCTTTCCCAGCCGTCCAGTTTCAGAAAATACATGGGGGTTTCTTGCCTCTGAGACAGACATTGCTATCTTGGGTTACAGTTGGCCAATGAGTCCAAAATTATTGGTGATGGGCAGGCAAAGTCAGTGCAGCTCTGGATTGATGTGGGAAAAACACCTACAGATATAGAAAATCAGATAAACCTCTTGCTGGAGAACTGCATGGCAGTATTGACAAGGTGAGAGTACATCAGAGAAATTGGTAAGAATATAAACCTCATAAACAGCACCAGTTAAACACCACAGGGTGAAGCTGCGCCAGTGCGCATACATAAGGAGCAACTGTTTGTCAAGTGGGAGAAACTGTAACCATCTCTTGTATGAGAGATATCTCTGCAGCCAAGGACATATTGACATGCCTGGAAAATCCCCCTTTTTTTTCTGCAAGGAAGCCCAGGCACAAACTGTCTGCAGTAGGAACGCCAATGAACCTTCAGGCAAGTCTTTCAAAACTAAACAAACACAAAAGAAGAGATTTGCTTGGCTGCTCTTTGTGCTGTTGCAAAGCCTGTACCTGTTTGTTTAAAACAAAATCTGGAGGGAAGGCCCTGGTGTCATCAGAACGCTGATGCCCCATCACTGACACCCTTCCCCAAAGCTGCATGATGGTGGTATATGGGAGGTATCCTGATTTCCTGAAAATACATGATGTTCTTCTCCAGAGAAGGGAAAGCAGATTTATTCCTTCTGTGAACTTGGAACAATCTGCTCACACAAGTGACAGAAAAAGCCATTTCTACTGTTTTCTCTTGCTACCCAGGCTGGAGGCTCAGTCGGCCACGCATTTTTCTAAAGGATCGCTACCAGTCCTCATCCCTCCCACCTGCCTAAGCTCAGTGAAGTCCATGGCTTTGCACAGGTGTCATTCCCTGGAGACAATGGGGCTGTGCAGGTTTAAATGAGGCAACTGAGCTTAAGAAACCTTTGTTGCAGGTAATGATGATAGGTAAGAGGGAACAAGGACTTGCAATTAGAGAAATCACTCTACATTTGTAAACCAAGCACAGGTGATACGAAAATCACTGGTGCAAGACACTTGGATCTGTGCTGTGCAGCTCTTGCAGGCTCCTTTCAGAGTAGGGCTGTGCTTTCAGCAGAGACAGACAGTTTTTTAGAGATCATACAGCTACAGCCAGTAAGTGTATGCATCATTGTGGTTGAATAAATAAATATCCACTAAAGGAACCTGGTTCAGAAGAGTAAAATAATTAAGAAACATGGAAAACATTACTGCTTGTATTCAATTAACAGCTGAAGTATTGTTAGAAAGATGGATCAATTTGGAATGATCTGACTAAAAGCAACAGTTTAGATAACTTGTCTGATAATGGCATGTGCATATCCCATAAATGCCCAGCAATCCTGTATCATTAAGCCTTCAAGGACAGGCCTGATTGATGGCAATGTACCTGCAGGAAGCAGCTCAGATGGAAAAAATCCAATGTGTGCCAGTAAAGTAATTACCTGGGATGGTGACTATGCTATGTGGTCAGATAGGAACGGGGCAGATACTGCAGTGCTCTGAACGCTGCCCTGGTTCCCTCTGCTGAGAGGCAGCTCCGTGCACTGGCAACCAAGGCAGAGGTGGGTCTTTGCTTGCTCCTCTTCTTTACTTATTCTACTGAGTCTTCAAGGGCACTGTCTCTGTCCCATTTCAGTACATCTGCACTACCTTTACGTGGCAAAGGAATACTATGTCCATCTACAGTGACATTATGCTTTGTGTATCGCAGTATGAACTGTTCCAAATAGAAGCAAATTCAAGACACACAGAAATTTGAAACCAAAGTGATGCCATCTCCCATCTGCAGAAACACACAAGTTGTTTAACAGTTAACATTCACCAGCAATGAACCTATCCTCCTTACTTATTTTTTTTAAATCTGTCTCCTGTTACCATTCAGTGCAAGGACTAAAAATAAGTATGTCACAATCATGCAACCCAATCCAAGTAATCAAGCACTCCTATTTCAGTAATGCTCTTTATGTATAAATATTTCAAGAATAAAGATTATTTTTGAGCTCTTGAATGCCGAAATATAATATTTACACTTGCAAAAGTAATACTTGGGACAAGAATTCAGTGAATCATCCTCCTCAGCTTCTCAGCAAATGGAGGCTGTAGTTTCTTTGCCCTCATGAGGAGAAGTCAGTATAGGGGGTAAGGGTACAGAAATACGAAAGACTGACAGGTGTCTGTTTTAGCAGTGTCTCATTCCAAAGCGTACAAGTTCAGCAGCCCTCACCAATTATCAGCTCAGCTGGGTTTAGTTTCCAGTTAACTATATAAAAGCAAGGGGAACAAAGTACAAAGACTTATACAAGACTTACACTGAACTTCTGGAAGATCAGGGTTTTTCCTTTCAGTCTTGCTTCTGTCCCTTGACTTAGCAGAGTACTTCTTGATCAGGCCCAAGGGTAGGTCAGAATTACACCCCAAGTCTGAAAACAGGTTTGGAAATCCAGCGACACTCATCTAGAGGGTCCCAGTACCATTGAGATTGTTTAGGCCAGAGACAAAGACGGCACGTCTTTTACAATCTTCTGGGAGAGGTGACCCCTGTTTCGGAGGTCTAAAAATTTGGCTTAAGTTAGTCTGAGCTTCAAGGCAAAAGCGGGTCTCTTCCTATTGTGTGCCTCCTTTTACATGCAGAACTTAAAGTGAAATAAAAGGCCCTGCTCTTGGTCTAAACCATTTCATTAATTTCTAATTTGATTACCTCTTGATCTTTTCAAACATGATGGTTTCATTTAAGTCAGTGATAAAAGTCCCCTCCAGCTGGTTTCACTGGGAGTGGGATCTGTCCCAAGGAAGACATCAATAAGCTTGTACTTTGTGGGCTGCCTAAATGTCTTTTAAACAAACTGTGATGGAAAGCAAAAGCTGACCACATTCAGGATGCTTATTTTGTGTCTTGAACCCATATCTAAAAAAACAGATTTAGTACACAGATTGAACAAACAAGTTAAGAACCAGCGATTATTATTGTTAATATTTACAGCATATGGGATATGCTGATGTGAATATTTTGCTTCAGAAGATTATTTTGCAGAGAGAAGAGTTCGCATACTTCTTAGCTATGTTCTTAGTTATGCCAAAACTAAAAATTAGCAAAACAGTTGAAAGCTTGCTTAAGCAAATTTAGACAACCATGACAATTCTATCCCGAGCCACCTGATATTCTACAACATTTACAGGTCACAACTGACATCAAGCAGCTGCCACCCAGGGCTGACAAGAAAAGCTAAGGCTCCATCCTGGACCTTGCTAGTCCATGCAATTCCTACATGTGGCGACTTGACCAGAAGTCTGGAATTGAACAAATCACTTAAGAGAAAGAGGGATGTTTACCTTTTGCTTTCTAGGAATGACATTCACATGCAGAGAGACAAGGTTGAAAGAGCCAGATGTCATGTGCAGAATTAAATGTGAATGTGAAAGAGATTGTGAGTGGGGCATAGTATTTTGCATTGGATTTATGAAACTCAAGGTCAGTTCAGTGCTCCAAGACAATTCAACAATACAGCATGCAGTAAAGAAGTATAGATGAAGTTCTGTCTCCTATAAAAGCTATAGCAAAATGTCCATTGTGTTTATGGGACAGGACTGAACCTGGTATCCATATCCACTGATACCTCATGTAAGACCCTACATATAAGTACAGTTTTGATTTCCATCATACTGTAGATACTGCCTACTTTAGGAAAAGACTGATCATTTTCTGAGTGAACGTACAAAGTTAAGCCCCCAATAGGTACAGTGCTTTCTACTGAGGTGTATCAGGTTTTCTTGAGTTAGTCAGAGCAGTGCCTAGCAATATTAATAGCAGTATCTATTTAGTGACTCTAGGAAGAGTAAGTAATTGAAATACAGAGTGGTTTTGCAACTGAATTTTAAGAGAAAAAACTGTTGCAGAAAATTTTCACATATCTGTTTCAATGTTTTCATCTATCAGCATTTGTCATCCTACTTCTTCACCTTTCCTCTTCAGTGGCAAAATAGAGTGTGGAAAAGAAAAGGTAGAACTTACTACTCTGAAAGGTACAATATGAATATGAGTTTACAGTGTTTTATTTTTCCTTTTTTTCACCATCTATATTTCTCAGATTCCCCTTGATTGGCTTGCCTTTTCTTAAAGAAATTATGCCACTATTATTTATTGCTCCATCAGGGGTAAAAAAACATCATTCCAACCACAGAACCTGTAAATTAATAGTGTGCAGAAAAAAGCTGAAGTACAATGTGAACTTCCATACAAGTTTTTGTTACATTTTAAGGCACCACAAATGCTCAGAAAATCTGGAAACATGGAAAGGGTGATGGTATCTTTTTTCCGTGTCTGAAGGGAAATTGTACAGCTACTTTTGATAGTCAACTGGTAACATTTTTGATGCTTACATTTGGCTCTTCACTCCTGTGAGTTTCCATATTGAAGATCCTTAATCCTTCAAGCCGAGGATTCAAGATAATATTGAATTAAAAGTAGCACACTTTTTCATAATGGAAAAGAACATGCAAAGAAGCAGTTGTAATATTTGAAGGAGAGGAACCATCTGTTTAAAGCCTTGACACTGATAACATAGGGACAAACGAATTCCGTGGAACAGTTCACATGAGCAGTTACGCGTGTAAAAGTTTTTGGGATGGGCCTGTAGAACATGACTGGATTTCACTGCACTAAAATCAGCAGAAATCATAAAATATTCCAGCAGTGATGTCAAGACAATGACCGTAACACTGAAAGTGTTTGCCATGTTATTCTCATTATTTTTCCTTGTGACGGATTTTATTAAGGCTATTTATTGTTAACACATGGGTTCGTGAGTTATTAATATTGCATATAGATATATATGATTCCTATGTTATTGCCCAACATAGCTGAGATTTTGGTGGAAAGACAGACTTGGAATTTTAAATATTGAATTCCAGATGTCTTCTCAGTAGACCTTTACTACACAAAGATGCATTATGCATTTACAGTTTACTACCTGGAGAGAAAAGAATTAATATAGGGGTTGCACATGTCCAGCTTCTATGTCAAGCTCAGCTGAGGAAATCAGTTCATACCACAGCTGGTCCAAAATCTATCACACTTTTACATTTTTGGCAGGATGTCACCTTAGGCACTGTAAATGGTGTATGTGTGCTATATAATTATATTGTCCATGGATTTATGCACCTGTGTTGCATATTTCATTACATTTTCTTGGCCTGCTTATTAGGACTACATTTTACATGTCTAATAATACGATTCAAATTCTACCAAATATGAAACACTGACTTTCAAGCAGAGCTAAATGAAGCTTAAGTAATTTAACATGAACCAATGGAAGACAAAAGAATTACTTCACTCATATCAAGGTCGCGAGGTTCCTCTTGCTGCTCTTCCAGCCACATTTCCTTTCTTTCTACTCGTAAAAAATTTGAGCTGGAGAGATGCAATTTTAATCCATTTATTTACTGACAATACAATGGAAAGCTCGTTCCTTTTTTTGGAACGAAAACATTAATGGGACGTTTACAGGAAATCACAATGAGCTTGGAATCTTTTGCGGAATCAAATCAGAGTTCATACAACAAATATCATGCATATTTTGTTGTTTCTAAACATCAATTGGCCGTATAAAAAGTGTAATAGAAAAATTAAAAATTTGTGATTACAATGACACAGAGCGCGTGCCAACAACTCTGTGGATGGCTTTTTATCTCATTCCCTTAGTGAAAACAGTTAACTAGGCACTGGTGAGATATTCTGTAACTGCGCAACAAAAAGCTGGCACAACTGCCAAGTGTGGCATGCCAGATGTGTGAATACATTCTGGAGAGCAGTATCAGCAGCTCCAACAGAAAGCCATAGCCATTAATCTAGAGACCTCTGGGAGTTCAGGATCGTGCTGTAAAACCTAGACCCTGCCAAGACTGCATCAGATAAAGCCATCAATGCATTGTAAAAAAGACACAAAACCTATTTCATGGGCTGCACTGATCAAGCAATTACAATCATTGACTACATTAAGCAAAGAAACAGCGGGGTGCCCTATAAAATTGACTGCCAACTTGAATAATCAATAGACTCCATGTAGAGTAAATTAAATAACTGAAAAACTATTTGGAAAAGCTGAAGTTAAAAAGCCAATCTGTAATCCCTCATCCATGGAAAAACAATCCTGCATCCAAAAGATTCTTTAGCTTGCTTTCATTCTTGTCACTGGGAAATACAGTAACAGTAAACTAAGGCGTTCTTTAACTATCTCATTCACTAGTTAATAATTGTTCATTTAACCTGGGTATTCATAATCAATGCATGCATTAGTATCATACCTCCCAATCTGCCAGGCTTCAAACACAGGCCTAAATTGCAGGGCTAATACTCAGAGCAAAGGAACCCAGAGAAATTGTATGTACTCTGGGAGACTTAAAATGATACCGAGTGCTTTCCCCAATACAAGGCATATTCAATTTGGCCTGACTCTCCTGATTATTTCCAGCATAAACCATTTGTAGCAATAGCCATAATTTTGCAATTGATAGTAGCATGGGTTGGAAACTTTACAACAGAGCATTTTTTTCAACAAAAGATGCTGATTCATAAGAAACAAAGGTTATGGAAACAGAATGGCGTTGACTAAACAGGTTTTTTAGTCCAACGCAGGAAGGCGGTTGACAGAGAGCTTCTCCCTCCCTCCCCCCTGCAAACACGTGCAGGTGGAGATAATGTGCTCCCCGCCTCCAGCTGCCCATCAAGGCAGCAGCTGGAGCATGCGCTTCTCTTACAGCACTTCTCCAGGAGAGAAATCTGAACCCAAGCGCTGAGCAAGGGCCACCACCCGGGATATTCTCTCTTCTGGACCTCAGATGCTTTTCTGAGAAATGTTAACAGCTTTTAGGTTCTGAATGTAAAGAAGCCTCACAGTTTCTGGTTTCTTTTTTTTTTCCAAATTTTTCAAAATTTGGAGGAGTTTTAGGGTGTGTCTAAATGGCTGTATAGGAGTGGACTGCAGTGGTGCTGTGGAACAATCTATGTAGTTCAGCAGTCCAGCTGTAAATTGCTAGAGCTGGGTAGGAGCTGTCTTTTACTGATGGCATTGCACTATCTCGATGGGGCTCATGCAGACACCATTTTGGACAGGGACCATCAAATACAGGACCATGAGTGTTTCTTTCAAGGCCGATACTTTCAATGTAGCATTAGGACAGCTAGGAGCATATTACAAGAGGATATCCAAGTTATTGTGTCCTAACAGGTACTGTTCACATTGTTAGGACTTCCAGGGCACGTATGACATAGTTCTTTGCTTGCAGTAAGATGAGCCAGCTATTGGCACTGGAAGACTATCTGTGTCTAAGAGTGCTCATTATTTTGTGCCTCATTACCGAGTGGAATACCAACCTGAGCAAAAGCAGATTGTCAGATTTTAACTCCTGTCTGAACTGACCTAAGTACAATTTCACACTGCCACAGGTTTGTGCATATTACCTGAATTTGGGTCAACACTTGGCAGGAAACATGCTGCAGCAAACACATACCCCAAAGGAACAGTTCAACACTATTAGCTTGCTTCATATGTCAAGAAGGAAGGGACACCTGTAAAAACCTCAGTTAATGGCAAATATTCTGATACTACATCCAAGAGAAAACGGGTTCTTTTTAATTCCTTGTCCTGGTTTCAGCTGGGATAGAGTTAATTTTCTTCCTAGTAGATGGTATAGTGTTAGGTTTTGTGTTCGGTACCGGGAGAATGTTGATAACACACTGATGTTTTTGATTGTTGCTAGGTAGTGTTTATACTAAGTCAAGGATTTTTCAGCTTCTCATGCCCAGCCAGTAAGAAGGCTGGAGGGGCACAAGGAGTTGGGAGGGGAGACAGCCAGGACAGCTGACCCAAACTGGCCAAAGGAATATTCCATACCATGTGATGTCATGCCCAGTATATAAACTGGGGGGAGTTGGTCTGGGGGGAACTGCTCAGGAACTAAGTGGACATTGGTCGGCTGGTGGTGAGCAATTGCATTGTGCATCACTTGTTTTGTATATTCCAATCCTTTTATTAGTATTGTCATTTTGTTATTGTTATCATTATTAGTGTCTTCCTTTCTGTTCTATTAAACTGTCTTTATCTCAACCCATGAGTTTTACTTTTTTTTTCCGATTCTCTCCCCCATCCCACTGGGTGGGGGGGAAGTGAGTGAGCGGCTGAGTGGTGCTTAGTTACCGGCTGGGGTTAAACCACAACATTCCTGTAGTAAAAACAATAAATGCCCCTTTTGAAAACATTTCACTTTTTGATGTCTATGTAAATTTTCTCAGTTTTTATTCTCTTGTTTTGAAAGAAAAGTCCCTTTTTGCAGTGAAAATATATTCTTTCTTGGAAAAAAAAAGCCTTCTGTTTTCATTCTACTAAACTAGGAAATATCAAAGGCAAAGCTGCAACATATTTTGCTTTTCAGAGAATCTGGAGAAATGTGATTTAGCAGTTTTTCCAGTGGTGCAAATATTTTTTACTCACCTCACACTAACATGTTTTTTTTGTGTGTGTGGATAAATTAACACGTAAGCAAGGGTGTTAGGTTCTGTACCTACGGTAATAGCATGAGTTGGGTTCTTCACTGACAAATGTTTTCTTATTTTTTTAGCTGAAACATAATGCAGAATTTTGGATTCATTCAGTCTGGTCTGCAGATTAAAGGAAAACAGATGAAGAATTGAAATTAACTCCTCACTATACACAGCTTTTCTGTTGGGTTGAAAAAGTGGTTCTAGAATATTATCAGTACATACTCAGAATAAATCTTGGAGCGGTCATCATTACTAAAAAGGTTTTTATAAATTAAGGCATCTGGGAAATCTGTAGGACATTAATTCGTCAGTATTTTGGGAAGTTTTGTACAAGCATTTTTCTTTCTTGGTACACAATAAGTAAGTTGTCACTAAACAGTCTGGGGTAACAGTACTCTCTTTCTCACCTGTTTAAAAAAAATGGGGACAAAACCTCTGAAAACGTGCTTTATAAGCAAACTCACAGTAACTGCATATCAAAGAAAGAGAACTATAATGAACTAAAAGTGATTATGTGTCACGATAAAAATTTCCAACTTGTCTGCTGATTAGATGGTAATGCTGCCCATAAAAGCGAGGGTGGGGGGGAAGCACTGCAGAGAACCTGATAAAACATCCTACTGAAACCTATTGTATTTGCTACTTATTAGATTCTGAACTCAAATAGATCTTGATTGTTGAGAGCTTGGGTATTTAAAAGCCTTAAGATCATCAATTACATTACTCATAATTTCCACATCTGCTTGTTCCCCAGCAATTCAGAAAGAGAGAGATGGCTGTTATAAGAGTCTTTCTGCAACTTGATTACTATGAGTCTCTGTTACAATGTGCACTTGAAATGCCCTTAAGGATTTGAACTTAACTGTAATTTGCAGCTTTATGGAACTCCTACGTGGATCGCTTTTTGGTGATAGTGAAAATCAAATGAGTGGAGATGGTCCAAATTACCTGGAAGAGAAGCAGGTTCTTATCCACTTGAAGGAATTCCTACAAGCCTGCCAAAAGCACAATAAATGCACTTTTCTTTCCTGCGTCATCTGGAAAGTGAATATGTATTTCAAATTAAACAGAAACCCTGATTAGCTTGGTTATTATGAAGCTAAACAGTAAGAAGACTATGTTTGCAGAAGGCATTTGCAGGCTGCAGGGAATGTTTCTTCCCTATTGTGTCACTCTTTGCAAAACAAATACTTTTTTAACAAAACCCTTTCTTTTTCCAGAGCACTGACATCCTGATCCTATTTCCCAATAAAGTCTATGGAGACCCATTACCTCTTATGAGAGTTGGATCACACTAATGAAGTGGACTTTTCTCATTCACAAGCATCCATACTCATGCCACTTGAAGACAGTACAAGGTCTTCTTACACTGAGATCAACCTGACTCTAGTAACAGAAATATGCTCTTCAGTAACTGTACTGGCTGCTCCTTCGGTATTTTTTGAGTACTACCTTTATTTGAATTCAGTCTTGTAAAGGCTGGGATTTCAAAGGAGATGGAGACACTTAGCAAGCTGCAGCATAGGATGGAGGCCTGTATGAAAAGCCCCACTGAAATCAACGGGAGTATCTATAAGGTAATATTAAATGCAAGTATCGGACCTCAGAATTTATGTATGTAGCATGTACTGTGCTGTAGAAAGAAGCTGGCATGTGCAAAATGGATGAATCAAGTAAAGCACTGTCACAGAAATAAGGTGGAGGCACTGTTAGAGATTGCAGGGGAATAAATACATAAATAAAAGCATTTCCAGAAATTACTCTTGCAAAGGACAAGTTTAGAATATGCAGCTTCCTTAGATGCCAGTGTTTCAGCATAACTTCTTCTGGATGGTCTGTTTCTCCTTAGGTTGAAATATCTCAGTATTTCTCGTGGAAAGAAAAATGCTCTCGCTGCTGCTGCTTCACTGAATGTCACATTTGTGAAGTCTGTAGAACTTTAGCGAATATAATTTGGTCGTAATTTACTTTAATTGATTATAGAAATTACATCCATTACTAACACCCAATGTGATGTTCAGGAGATAGAGGAATCTTGTTTTAAAGTTTCCTTCCCTGTATCTGTCCTTCATTAAAAAGACCCCTGAGAAGTTCCATACAAAAGGCTAAGTGTCAGAGTTAAGCCTCCAAACGTCAGGACACAGGCAACTTGGAATCTGAAATAGGTTTCCCAAGGAAGAAAGGATGAAAGAAAGCTAAGGAGAAGGAAGGGTGAAGGAAAGCACAGGTACAATAAAGGCAGTTATAAAGTCATGAAGCCAGTGTATAAAGGTGATGGAAAGGGCAATAGGAGGAGGGAGATCACAAGGAAATGCACACGTTGTTGAAGTAATAGAAGATATGTCCAGGGAGAAGAGCAGTTCTTAAAAAACATTATCACCATACTTTGATAAATGCAAGCAAGAATGCTGGGGCAAAAAGAAGGATAACTCTCAGCTTCTATTTTGAATTACTGTTCAAAAACCTACTTTGCAAAATCCTGCAAACCAGTATGTTGATGACATGAAGACTTAAAACTGTTTCATCCAAGGCACCTGCAGGAATATAAAACAGGGAGATGTTGATTCCATCTAAGCTGTAGGACGGATTTTGCTTTCACCTCATTGCACTAGACACATTTATGATTTACACTGGTGAATATGAAAGGAGAAGGAGGCTTTCTTCCTGGAGGAATGTGAGAGCTCAGACAGAATGCAGCACTACTCATCCTGCCCTACAGCAGAGAAAGGCTTGGTGGTGCTTACTTTCTCCAAAAGACTACCTTGGCAATCCAGAGAACTCTTACCCCAGAATACATTTTGGTTTTAATAACTTGGCATTCAATTATATTTCCTTATACTTGTACAGGAAGACTGAGCCCCCCAGTTTCATATGTTAGGAAAAGCCAGCTTTTTGTATCTCTCAATGTCATCATTGTTATTGCTTTTTTGGTCACCTGCTTGAGTGTGGTGAGTATAACAAGATTTCTGCCTCACAGTGATTCCACATTGATCTGTATATGTAAATGGATAAAACAGTTACCATTAAAAATACCAGTACAACAGCTTAGATTTTCTCAGGCAAAGTATAGCTAATGGCAAATGCTTTCTACCGAATACACCACTGCTACATCACTTTTATGGACTTTTTCAAGTGCTATTTATAAATAACTGTATTTATATCCTGCCTCTTCATTTGCACAGCTCTTGCTACAGATTTAGATATCAATTTTCTGGGAAGCTTAAAAGCATGGAAACATGGGTTTCCCTTCTAACAATAAAAATTTTGGGAAGATGGAAAATAGCAGCACTGAGTTGTTCACTGAAGCTAAGTAATATTTGCTCATGTAACTTAGCACATAAAAATCCACTGTTAAATGTACTTAATAAGTAAATATGAAATGACAAATAGTATATTGACAAAAATACTATGGATTAGAGATGAAGCTGAGCTACACACTAATGGGGTTAATCATGTATTTTATATACATTACAAAATGGGGGAAATCTTAAAATGTTGAAAATGGAAAAAATTAATATATTTCTCTTACAAACAAAAAATGAAATAGATGTAAGTAGACGCTTAGAATGTGACTTATCTTACTTCACCTTACTCACCTTGAAGTTAAGACACAAGTTTAGCTTAATCATCTAGGGTGTCTTTGTACTTTATAGACAGAAAGATATACCATCAGAAGCTGGATCACTTTATGCCCAAACCCCATCTCAGATGAATGGAATGAGTCACTCGCTGGAGGTGCTTATTCTTTCCATTGACCACAGCATATGCCCTGGACCACACACCTGTTTTCCAATGCCTGAAGTTAGGTGCAGTTCTTGCTGCACAGAAGGGACTTGCATTCTTCATTCTAGAGAAAAAACTTTTAAATAAGCATGATCATCCCTACATGTAGTCAAGATAACATAGTTCAGTTTACTCAACACAGGATTAAGGACCAACAATAAATACAGCCCATAATGTGCAGAGCCATGCAGAATTAGACATTTGAATAGCCCTCCACTGTTCTAAAGATACGTCATCTGAAATATTTGTGGGAGAACATTTTGAAGAATCAAAATATAGTAATAATTATATAATTTTAAACTTTAAGATTTATCATCTCGCCCTAAGAGAAAGCACCACATTAAAATTTTCTTTTAATTTTTGGATATTCATATTGGTGTGTTAGAACTTAGGTTTTCTTCTAATGTGATCAAGACAAAAACTTCCCAGTCACTCAGTTTTCATATTATGTATCCTTTTGGACTGCAGAGAATATGTAGATACACACAGGCCATAGGATTTCCTTAAATTAACTCTGGCTGAATGAAAATATATATTTTGAACCAATATAACAATTTCCTTACAGATCCACAAATTCCTTATCTCTCTTCCAACATCATTGCAAGAAAAAGTTCTTGAGAAAGTGACTGGTACAGGTCTGGACAATAAAATAAAATCACAGTTACACAAGGAAATATGAAAGATTTCAATCAGACATGTTTGTTACTGTATGCTGAAGATTGTTGCTGAAGATACTACTGTATACTGTATGCCTTGAAAATTCAAAATACAGCGCCAGATATAAACTTCTATGGCAGACAAACTTTTGCTAATTTTATGGGTATGGGAACATTAATTGCTCAACTAAAAATAAACAATAGGCACATAACCTAGAAGGCAATAACTAGTAGGAAAATGTGTGATACAATGTACAAATGTATATTAAGGGAAGAAGCAAAGCTGCTCTTTGGAGCTGGGCTGCTGGATTGATGGATGTCAGCATGGGCTGTTATGCAATCGGTATATTTTGTCGTATTTCTATCTGCCATGCTGACCGAATAAATGAATCTGTCTGATGAAGCTGGTCTAATTGATTCAGTGTTTAAAAGAAACAGAGTCAGTTAAGGATCCTGGGAGTAGTTGGCAGGATAGACTTTGGACCAATTCACATTCATGTCCAGGTAAATGCCTGAAGAGGGATTAATGCAATACTGACAGTGGTCAGTGGGACAGACAGAGCCTAGAAGAAAGAAACAAATAACATGAAGAAAAAAATCTATTTTTTCATTCACCCTCTTCAGCCTCATTTTCAACCAGCTGCACAATAGAGTCATTATCGCACTCCATGTATGATCAAAGGGTGTTTTTTGAGCCTATGACTGCATGAGAAACTTCGTTCACAGTCTGTAGCTTCTGTAAAGATATCAGCTGCTTACCCTCCAAATCTCTTGAATGACAGTCCTGAGATATGCTGAATAAACTCTATTGGACCAAAGCACAGTAGAGGTCATGCCAAGCCCCTCCAAACCTGGAGCACAGCTTCTACGGTTCAGAAATGTTCTATATCCGTATATGTTTAAAGTTGTTTAACATCATTGATCCTAAAAGGGAAGGGAATTTTGTGAAGGAAAAGATGCCCCAACATCTGAAGCTTCATCAAAACCTGGAAAAAAAAGGAATAATATATCCACCTCTATGTACAGATTTGTATTCAAATAAAATCATATTTCTGAGTAAATAACCCAGGCCTGTTATGCTAAGATGTTCAAAGCAAAGACAAGGCACAGTACTATTCCAGTAACTATGAAATTGCCACCAATAGCTACTATTTCATAGCTGTTCCCACTGTCACAGAAATGAATATAACTAGTGAAAACTAAGTCAATTTGCAGAAAGCCTTATGTATTATTTTGCTGAGTAAAAGAAACACCAGATCTGTTTCTTGTTTAGGAAAGTCAGCTATGCTACACGAGCACACGCCGCTCTGTCACCAGCCTTGTGGGTCACGGTTCTAATAGGACTAAGCTACAGACCTCATAAAATCAACTGTAAACAACTTCTTTCAGTACCATCTAAATCTTATGTTGAGATCAAGTAGCCAGATTAAGTATTCACTAAGGTCTTGTGGTCAAAATATTAATTGAAATTTCAAGGATATCGTTTTTAAAAAAGGAAGAGAATTAAACAGAGGATGAGATACTTATACAGCAACATTCAAAAGCATATCAATGTAAAGAAACATTAAAGAAAAATTTTTAATTGATAGGCACATAATCGCAGTTCTCTGAAAGAAATCAGTGCACCCAGCATGAAACATATGAGTTTTACAAACATAATTTCAATTTTTTTTATTACCTACGAGCATTAGGATATACTTCCTTGACTCTATAATAATTGCTTGCAGTTAATTACAAATGAAACAGAAGTGCTGGTAATATTAGACTTGCACCCTGCATAAAGCTAGAAATTACTGCTATTACTCTTATTTGCTGAGAATATTGGGTCATAGATGCTAATTAGCAGTTCACAGCCCCCTACAGGAAAAAACTCATTATTAGGAAAATCTGTCTTGGTAGCCAAAGCCACCACTCATGTCACTGTGAACGTTTTTGTCAGAGCAATTATAAGGTATGACAAAACTTAAGATTTACTTTTGTATGAAGAAAATTATGAAGGTTAAAAATACAACATACTAATCTAAAAATTAATTGCTATATCAAGAAAAGAGATCCTGACCTATTTTGTCTTAGTAAAATCTGACTGTATATTGGGTAGAATGACAGCAAATTTTTATTAAGTGTGCACAAAACCACCATTTTTTTCAAAAATATATAAAATGCAAGAAATGCTCTCCACAGCCAAGTAAAAAAACAAAGTAAAATGAGACATAAGCAGCTAACAGAAATGCATGTTGCAAGGTCATACACCTAGAGCAAGGAACACAATTTATTATTCATCAGTAATTTTGGGGCAACATTTCATTTTCCTGTAAACAAGAACCTGATTCAGGGGAAGAAAAAAAAAAAAAGTAGAGC
Organism: Haliaeetus albicilla; assembly: GCF_947461875.1. NCBI lineage: Eukaryota > Metazoa > Chordata > Aves > Accipitriformes > Accipitridae > Haliaeetus > Haliaeetus albicilla. The sequence goes on from NC_091485.1 coordinate 50,588,794, forward strand.
CTTGTTTACCCAAGTTTTCTACAGAGTTTATTTGAAAAATATGAAGCAGAAAACAGTGTTTTTGTGTTATTTATTAAACCTCTCTCTCCATAGCACATGCAACCAACTTTGTATGCTTGAGGGAAAGGAGATGGTGAATAAAAGAGCAGCTAATTGTAATGCCAGGCTGAATTCTGCTTGTTTACTGAGAAAGAAAAATGTAAATGCCATGTCTGGATGAAGCAGTGGTTTAGGAGTGGTTCTAAGTCACATAATGTTGAGGGGGCAGTCATCGCTCCTAACTTCAGCCATGTAAAACCAGGCAGTTAGTCTAAAATGCTTGCCTGGACTCCCCACATTGGCCAAAACAGGGGGAGATATACCAGCCCAGAGCAACTCCTTACCAGTCTCTCTTGACAGCCTACAGAGTGACCCTAAAACACGAGTACAGGTGAGAAGTTGAGCTTTCTACAGCTTCAGGTGGGAGAAAAGGATCTCAACTGTAAACAGCCTAAAGATACAAATCCATCCAAAGTCAGATATATTCAGCTGCTTATTGTTACGTTGAGTACAGCAAAAATGATGAAGGAAAAGCAGGAATGTGAATGACACGTAAATGCTATTCTAAGATGGGGAGGAGGACCATATGAATTGTGATGTGTTTCAAGGAAAAACAATTTTTCAAAATCATACTCTACCTTGTCTACATTAGGCTGAACTTTGCTTTCAGCAGAGCTAACTGGATTTCCATCAGTGTAAAGGAGAATGGGACTTGACTACTAATGCAACCACACTGCTCACCTACTAATGAAAATGAGTTTTCTTTTCATCAGAGGGGATTACATTAGTTAAAATTAAACAGAACAAAGCATTATTTGAAGATGTCTAATAGCACCTAGAAAAAAAGAAAAAGAAAAAAAAAATTCCTGTCTTAAGACTGGGAAATGAAAGCAGTCATGCAATATGCTGTTAGAGGATTTGTTATCCATATATGCTGGCACCTTGCTAATCCCCTGAAACTCTGGTATGAAACCTGGAACTGTGAATAAAAACAACCCAATTCCATCTTACCCATACATTGCAGGCCTTGTTTCAAAAATGGGAGATCTGTGTTAGCAAACAGAGAAGGGGCTTGATGCATTTAGGAATGTATAAACCGGTATACAAGGACTGCATTATAAAGACGTATATGTTTTTGCATAGATTTAAGAAAATACAACTACCCTATGGTAGGTCTCTTCCCCTGGCCACCCAAAGCTGCTCTGCTCCACAGGATACCCTGTTCTACCAGCATGCTTTAGCTACCATGTTCTGGACATGCACTTGATGCTATTACTTAAATAATGCAGCATGACAATGAATTAACAAGATGAATTGCAAGGTGTAGTTTAGCAGCCCTCTGGGAAACAATTAAACTCTGGAGACAAGTGGTTTTTTTACACTGCTGTATCATAGAGGACCAATCCTCTAAATCTTCACTCATACAATTAGCCTTCATTCAGTTGAGTGGGAATTTTGCAAAATTAGGTCCTAGATTATTACTAGCAGTGTTTTTTTCTGACAGCCAAGGTCAAATGTCACTCCAATCCGGGCAATGCAAAACCAAGGTATAGTTATAACCAGCAGTCACAACACTGAGTGTGGGATGGTGTGTTGATCATGGTGACCCAAAATGAGCCGACAGTGGAAATGAGTACATCTGGGTTAACAATGAAGAGTTGTCCTGGAGGAGGTCACTCACAGCTGACCCCACCACTTCTGCATCTATCATATCCTGTGTATATTCAGCCATCTTATGCAAAGCCAAGCTTTTTCAGGAATCATTTGGGCAGGCTTAAGGTTGGGGCTGGTTGCTAATGCTCAGTGGAAAGTTTGGTGGAGATCATCAGGGGCCCACCCCTGCTGTCCAGGTAGACATAGAGTGTGTGCTCTGAAGCACAGCTCTCCATGTGCCCTCCTCTTGCACCAGGGGAGGAGTATGAGTCTAACTCCTGACTGTGTTTACAGCACACCATTCTTTATTCTTTGCATCCAGATAATGCCCTTGGTTGGCCAGCTGAGGTGGATGACGTTAAGAAAGTGTCTGTTTTCTCCTGCAAGATACCAGTGTCACAGCTTGATTCCAGAAACATGAACATTTATGGTTCTACATTAAAATAGGTAAAATTGTACTATTTAATATTGTATCATAACAAAGTATAATCTAACAATGCATGATATGACACTGTAACGCAGATAGAAACCAAATATTGCCCCTTTATAAATATATCCCCAAAATTCTATAATAAAATCAATACTGATATCTATTGTTATTACTGCAATAACAATCAAACAAGAATTGCTTTCAGATCTCTGGTCCAGGCCTCCTGTATATTATTCAAAGCATATCTCTGCAGAATCCTTGAAGACATTCAGCTAAGACTCAGTCTACTCATTGTAAAGTAGAGCTATTAACACACTTCTTGCTTTCACCTGTAGATCTCTTTATAAAGATATGTACATGTCATTATCACCTTTTTATACATCCCATAGCTAAAATCAAATTACATTAGTATGCATGAGAACATTTCTCGCCTAGTGCATGCAATATGTTTGTAATACATTGGAGACTAGAGCTCTGCTGATTTACCTCCCCCAAATTTCTTACAGATTGGTCAATATTAGAGTTCTTAACCCAAGTTAATTGATTTTCATGTAACTCATGTTAGCTAACAAATCTGTGAAGTCTAGTGTAGGCATTTCATGAATGCTTGTTGCTCCATAAGTTCCTGTTGTATTTCTGTGTAATTGTCTCAGAGCTTGCCTTTGTTCTTGGATACACAGAAGGGGTCACAGTCAAGGCTATATGGATTTTTGGAGCTAAAGAACTTTAAAAGTCACCTGAAGAGAAAAAAATACAGGTTTTGTCTTCATTGTTTCTGTGTATTTGTGTGCATGACTACAACAGATACATATGAAAGCCTTGAAAATTTTCCTAAGCCAAAACACATCCTTAACAAATCAAGGGAGTGGTGGTGTTTTGCCTGCTTTAAGTGGGTTTAATGTTAAAATTCCAGGTCTTGTCAACCCTGGAGGACAGCATGTTAGCTGCACAACTAGTCAGATAGTTACATCCCAAGAGAATGAAGAAATCTGAGCAACTCAGAAAACAGATGTTTTTAGCTATATTCTCTAGATTCTTTACTTTTCTTAACACCCATTTAACTCCAGTAACAAATGAACACTGATGAGAAATGATGTCTTTGTTAAAGATTCAATACCCCTTAAGAGCTCCAAATAAGCATCTGAAATTCCCCAAGAAAGTTCTTCCACAAACAAAAGGTTAATTACATTTTAGTGGGTATCTCCGGGTGAAGGCTATTTTTCTGCCATGCAATTACAATAAGAGTAAATTGAAGGTTTTCAGGATTTCAGGGGTTTGATTGATGCGTTCATTAATTCACCTTTTCAAACTGAGGAAGAATCAAGTTTTAAATATTTTATTAATCATTTGCATTTTTCTTGAGGTCGTTTTTCTATTGTTACTTTGTCTGATTGACTGGTACCTGATGGCTGCATCAAGATACCGAAGTCCTTTTTTGTCCTGATTTTCTAAAGAAATGAAGTTTGTGTGTTCACACAGTTGGGGTGAATTTCTTCTTGCTTGTAACTTTTGAACTGTTTGGCCATTTTCAACCAAATTGGACAGAGTTGTAAGGGTTTCAAACAAGTTGTGTTTCAACAGCTTCCAGGACATTAGGTGGCCAGGTAGGAAAGGGAGACCCTATTTATACCCCACTGCAAGAGAGGCTGCAGGATGAGCTCTCTCTTTTTCACACAGAGAATTCACACTGAGTTCACAAAGAAAACACAGAGAAGGCATTGCTAGCGCTGACAATATCAAGCTGTTTGTTTTGGGAAAAAAACCCCCACCATTACATGGGCAACAACATTGCAGTTTATATGCTCACCACCTGACAGAGCTTAGGCTTATTTAAAAGTTACATCTCCTCAGATAACAACAGCCATGCAGCATCCACCTTAGACTTCCCACCCAGCAATTCTGGCCAAGCTAAAAGAGTATTAGCTGGTGCTTGTCCACTGTGTGAAGTTCCCACATGGGAATCCATGTACATGGGTGAAGTTCCCACTGAGACCTGGAATAATGCTAACTACCATCACCTCTGCCACAGCTGGGGGTTTAGTTTGAGGTCAGGGTCTCACATGGGCACTCACTGTAGCCTGATGACAGTCTTCAGGTTAACATACCATTATGGTGATCTGACAGTTCCCCCTCCCATCTCAGCTGCTGATTGCTCTGATGTTAGTTACAAAGCAAACAGAAAGAATTCATTTACTCTCCAGGCAAGGTCCAGCTTTTATATATTCATGCAAGAATTTGTGCCTGCTGCCTGTCTATAGAGAGGAACATGTCTGCCTCATGCAATCGCTGAAAAACGCTGAAACCACAAGTTCCTCGCTTTCCAAACATTTCCTATTTTTCCTAGAAATTGCCTATGTATCTAAAAGGATGAAGGATGCTTGTGTGCAGGTAGCTGCCAAAAAGCCACCCAGAAGGAGGGGTGACTGCCCAGGAATGGTGCAGGTGATCAGTTTGAGCAAAGGAACAGAAATAAGTGGTGATGATATTCAGGAATATTAGAGCAGCTTCAATATCTTCAGGAATCAGAGCCCTGATGTTCTGGGAATGTTACAAATTTACAGGAAGAACATTCTCTACCCTCATTCATCTTCTTCTAAGTGCAATAGACAATATTTAGGTAATAGTCATGACAACCTCCTGTTCTGCACCAATTTATTGACTCCCTTAGTTGGGTGGCCCAGGAATGCCTGGGCATTTGTCTGGAGCATTGTCAAGGCTAGACCTGGAAACCCTCAACTGCGGACATTCTGGAGGGGACTCAGATCACTCAGGATGCATTTTCTCCATTTTCTAGGCAAGTGTCTTGGAGGACGTCCCATGCTCGCGCCAGTCCCTGAACAGCTTACTAAGTCTCAGGAGGAGGAGATGCCAGTAACAATCATGCCTGTTTTCCAGACCATAGGCTCTGACTGAGGGAAATGCTTAAATGTGTGCTTTCAGTAATACAGAGAAAACTAACGTACAATGACATCCTGCCCTGCATGGCAGGAATGTAGTCCAGCTGTGGTGGATCTTTGTGAGGGAAGAGGTGTGTTTCCTAAAGAGACCTTCTTTTTGTTGACTAAAAGCTGAGAGTTGAAGGGAAGAGGAGAGGGAAAAGGGGGAGAGGAACTACTGGATTTCCCTTTGAAGATGTTAGTAAGATCATGTTTTGATGTTGCATTTTGAAATAAGAGGATTCCCTTTTTCATTCTAAAAATGTGCCATAAAAATGACACCACTATTTATTGCAAAGCATTAACAAAGACTTTATGTGTATTATTTAACAAGTGAAACTATTAGTGGTGTTATGCTGAAATTGAAATCTATGGCTGTCCTCTACCAGCTTAAGCCCACATGCTTCACTTTCCTAAGGATCATGGAAAAAAAGAAAGGCACCAGTGTAAAATACTTTATCAGATGCTGACTCTCTGGCGGGAAGTCAGAACCATCTTGTGGGAAAATGAGCAACTCCTAGGTCTCAGTCTCATTTTTCCTGATGCTGTACATAGCCTTGTCCTACCTCCATGCTCTTGCTAAGCTTTTATTTCATGCAGGACTTGCAGAGGATATCAGGCGTCCATTACATTTATTCCCTTATGTTTTTACAGATACATATATAAATATACGTACATAAACCCCCAAATCTAATAATTAGTTCTCCTTATGGCAGCATGAGCACTTGTTCCAACTCAGTCTGCTGAAATAATTAAAAAAGTATCTCTGCAAAGTGAAGCCATGTTTAGTCAAAAACTTTTCCTAATATGTCTAAAAAAAACATACACAAAAAGTACTTAAGCCTGAACAAAGTCTCCAACCACTAAAAGACAAGAATCATCCAGAAGAAAACAAGCCTTGGATTCTATTTTATCACAATGTATCATTTTTCTCCTTGGTGTATGAAAGTCTCATCAGAGACTCGAATCAGATTTATAGGTTTCCCACAACTGTACAAGCAAGTAAGTAGCACTAAAGCAGACTCTGTCTAGCTCAGGACAGCAATTACATTGCAACTGTAGAGGAACAGGAGCTTAGTACAAAGTCATTATCAGACACATATTACAAATTCAATGTGTTGCACATAAAATATGTATGATTTCTCCTTACTGTATATCAGGTACCAAAATATAATGTGTTTCTGAGGCACGAAGGAATTTAAAATGAAATATTTTATTGAAAAAACACACAGTTTTCCTGATATAGGTAAGTGGAATTGAAAATTAAAAATGTTTCACAACCATCCATTAAAGCATACTTTGAAATATTCTTAGAATCCAGATTTCCTGCCAGGGAAATGAAGTAGAGTTAAATATCCTAAGCAGGAAGCTTTCCTGGTAGACACTATTTACCACTAGAAATTTTTATGACATGAAAAGATGATACTTTGCAAGGTAAACATTCACAGTCTCAGGTCTGGAAGAGTGTACATAGCATGCAAAAAGCCATCAGTATACTATTTTTTTGCATGGAAGAACAAGTCTGTTAGAGAGAGGATGATGGGAAGTGAAAAGGACACAGTCTTGGAAAAGTTTGATCAATATTTTGTGATTGTGGGTTTTTTTGATTGTTTTTACTAAAATGAAACTTTTTGGAGGGCTGATCTGTTTTTGTTCTGCTTCCTACTCCAGCTGGAACCACAAGGGTCTGGGAGTGGGGAGAGCAGTTATTCCAGCTGTGTGTAGGATTAGTGAATGCCCACCTCATGCTACCCCTTCAGGGCAGAAATCACGCTGGAAGCTGGGCTGGATGGTGGGCTGCAGGGAGCTGACAGAGCCATGACTGAGTGCAGGGTAATGCCTCAGCTGCTGTATTTTATCCTGAGGGCTGCGCTGGCACTCAATATAAACAGATTCAAGTGCTGCAGGGGGAGATCTGTGCCTCTCATAGGGTTGGAGCACAAAATATAAGCCAGTCCTTCTTACAGAGAAGTTGCCCTAGGAAAATCCTTACCCCAAAGGCAAGTGCAAATATGGTCTGAAAGATACTTCCTATAAGAGGGCTCTACAGTATATCTCTGTAGTGCAGAAGTGTGCAGAAAAAAAGAACCAGAAACTAGTCAGAGAAAAGTAGAAATAGGAATAATTGAAGTGGCCACAGGTGAACTGCAGAAACTAGGAATCGAAAAGTATATTTTCTCCTATCTGCCCTTTAGAGTCCTACAGCTGCGCTTTCCCAGCCCACAGTGCAGGTGTATTCCTAGGGTTACCTGTGAGTCTGGGTACACCCTGACACTGTTTTAGATGTGTAAGCACACAGCCACCTGCCTGCCCCTTCTTGGAGTGAACTCCTCGCTGGTGGAGCCATAACTCCAGAGCACATTTGCCTTCTGTGGATTTGGAAAAGCCTCTGAGTATCATATTTTGTGAAATGCATCACTCTGCTTATCAAGACTCGTGTCTGGCTACATAAGGAAGAACGCTGCCTAAGTGCAGAGGAAGTTAATTAGGCACAGAATAATTAATAGCAATTTACTTAGTGCATCTATATACTTACTCACAGAAATAGGAAGTGCACTTGAAGTACTCCCGTTGGTTTGAGAGAGAGCCCGCTTTAACCAGTGCCCTTCCCTTCTTGGGCTGTCAATCCAGGGAAGCTCTGTTCAGGGGAGTTTGGTCAAATTGAAAAAACATGGTCACTGGGCAGTATTTGCCTTCATTGACTTGTAGGTGAAGATTTATGAGTCGATTGTGTTTTAATAATAAACATATAGGTTTACAGAAGTCAGGCGGGCTATGCATTGCAGAGAGCCTGGCAGCATTTGCTTGGCCGCACGCTGAGAAAAAGTCTACCCCGGTAGAAGGAAAACCTACAGTTGTTTCTCTTGCCATCTCTAGTGTAAAAGTTAACAGTTGATGTTTCTGAACACTTGTTAACCCACTCTCCAAAATGTATTCAGGGAACCTTGACAGATTGCTGTTGTTCAGGGCCTTTGCAGGAATTACCAAACCCATCAGTATGGCCGTTATTAACATAACAATATCAGAAAGAATCTGAGTTATAGCACTGATGTGAGGCTGGACAAGAGCGTGCTCCCACTTGTACAGCTCTCACAAGGGGCAGCAATCCTATAATTTTGTCATGAAGATTGGGACATGTAGCTGAAAAAAGCCAAGATACAAATTTGAGCGAACATTTTCCATAAGAACAGATTCCCCCCACCTTCTTTGGAAATACATATAAAGGGAGAAGTGAATGTACTCCCATTTACAGTGTTGGCTGCTTGATTTTCTCTGCAGATCCACCTTAAATCCTTTCTTTTTTTTTTTTTTTTTTTTTATTCCCTTAAAGCTGCACATCCCAGCTGGCATGTCCCAATCCTATAAACGTCTCAATATAATACACCATCATTGTCTGATGTATGGGCTTCCATTTGGTGCACCATGTCCAAAGAATATTTCTTCATGCTCGAATGACTCATGTGTGAGGAGATTAATCTCTCTGGGGGAGAAATCGGTGTCTCTCCTATGGAAGCAAGTTGCTATGCACACATTAGCTGCCGATCTCACTTGTGTTCTTAATATTCAGGGTACAGCTTCTATCTGCCATAAAAATCCTTTTGTCCTTCCCCAACTTGGTGTCATTCTCCAGCCCTGCTTACAAAGCAGAAGGGAAAATTTAAATTTAATATTTAAATAGTACAGTGAAGTAACAGGCTCAATGATACTACTCATTTTTAACTTGTAAGCCCGTTTGCCATTCTTTCTAGGTGCCAGGTAGTCTTACTTACCCTGTTCTTTAGCCTGCAGCTCTTAGAAAGAGGATATAAACAGCTGGCTTCGCTAAGTGAAGAGGGCATCCGTTTTGATTTAGATCACCTCCCTGGCTTCTCAAAGAGATGAGGGTTAAGCCTATACCATTTTGATTGCTGGCAAGGCAATATTTAACAGGCAGCTTCTGTTTTTGAGAGAAATGAAAGCACAACACGCACATATCACTCGATGTACATTATCACTTTCTTGTTGGCTAGGAAATAAAACTTATGTTCCAAATGTTTTCATCAATATGAAAACTTCTTGTGAGCTTTCTTATTCCTCCTGTTTGTTTCAAACCCCACTTACACATCCAGTGAGCAATGGTAGAAAGCAATAAGAACAGTAGCATTATAAGTAGATTTGTAGATACATTAATTCACACTGTAAACTTCAATTTAAAAGATCAGACAGAGCATTTTCCCAAAAAGGAGACCTTATCTAAGCAATTACATTTAAAGTCACAGATTTAGTTTTATGCAGCTTTGTCTTTTATTGAAACCTATCAAAAACCCAAGGCTGTCACAGCCAGTGCCAGTAAGCAATCTAGAGCTATTAATTAGTACACCCATGTTTTTGCCACAACAAACATTTTAATTTGTCCTCTAAACAGTGTTCATGATATTAGCCCTTTGCTCCTGTTTTATTTTTGTCTGTGTGATATACATTACACATGAGAGAGTCCTACGTCCATATGTCCACAAATTGCAGTGGACATATGGCAGCATAGAGAAAAGCAGTCTTTTACATTTTGCATACAGAAGCCTTTGCAACTATTATCATGGAGGCATTACAGCATCCCTTTATGTCATGTTGCTATTTAGTCAAGTTTGTGTCATGTATTTGGACCTTCTCAGCTGGCTTGATTTATTTTAATTGTAGGCATCAGGTTAGTCTATTTGTAACAAGCACTGTGCGGAAATTGCCCTAGTAATAATTCCTGCAACAAACGTCATTTATTTAGTTGATTACGAAGATGTTGGTTATACTTGCAGAAGAGAACAATAAAATGTTTTATTTTTAGACATGTATTGAATGCTATTTGTCATTAGTTCTCTGTCTAATGAAAGGATATATGGGCAAAGAACTGCCAAAGACAATGGAAAAAACAGCCCACAGGAAGAATTTATGATTCATTTTGAATTCTAGAATGTGGTGTCATCTCATGAAAAATCTATTGAAAAAATTATATCAGTTAAAAAAGCAGGTTGGTTTGAAATGGCCAGACTTTTCAATACAAACTGCAGGCATTTCATGTAAACAAGGTATATTTTAAGAGGGTATATATGAAGATGCTCAACTTCAGGCATTTATATAAAAAAAATCTTATGAAGAATGAGTGAACTGTTCCTTCCCAACCAGCTCAAAGCAGCCAGCACTGTTTGGAATATCACTAATAGACACTGACGGGCCAAGCTCCAAAGTGACACTGGGATGGGTGCGGGAGTTACTGGATGTACATCCACACGGGCAGTGCTGCTAGAGAACTTCCTACCCAGCCCCTATGGTTTCACTCACAACATTTTCCACGCTTTTTTTATAAGCAATTTTGTTCTCAAAATATTCTGAGGAAAAGCCAGTGATAAAGAAAAAAGCCAGGAGAAGAGATTATAACTGCATTGGACACATTTTGTACCGAGATATGCTCTAAAAGCAGGGTTCAGCTCAACTCACTCTAGCAGTCTAAAGGTATGGTCCATCCATTCCAGTCCGCTGAGTGGGCTCTCTTTCATGCACCTTCAGAGGTTTCATCCATTTTAAGGAGTGAATTACTGCTGGAGGTGTCTATGTCTCTCCAATGCCTATGGAAAGAGTGTAAATAGGAGCCAGATTTGGTACCTACATGGCTAACACTGTCATTTTACTTGGCTGATATTAGGCAAGAGGAATTGCACTCTCAGGTTAAGGTTTCTCCCCAGACAGCAAACATACTGCAGAAGATAATGAAGCCTCTCATTTGCAGTAAAGCTTTACATGACTCCTTTTATCTGATGTTTTAAGGACCGTAGGCCATACTGCATTTTCCATCCCACTCAAATAGGTGCTCATCTGTGGGACGTGCTGCAGGCACAGCTGGGAACAGGCTCCGTGCTGCTCCACCATGTACTGGCTGCCAGCAGTTCCCAGAGCCAGCGCCAGCTGACAGTGCTCGGGGTTCATCATACCCTGCATCGGTTCTCCCACTCTCTGCCTGACATAATTTATGCAGTACAAAATTAAGCATGGAGAAGGAAAGGGAACAGATTAATTGGGCACAAAATAAGCAGGGTCAGGCAGGAAATCTGCTACTGTCAGTCTAATACAACTTCTTCTGACATCATAGTAGAGCTCTTACAGATGTTGGCAAGAGTGGAGCCTTGTCTTGTTATCGCAATGATTACTTTCAGGTGCAAAAAGACATCTTCAGTCTTCTAAATAATGGTAAAGCAATATCTGGGCTCAAACAGCACCAATAATTTCTCTGTAAACACTTATTTATACATACCCCGTTGAGGGGGAAAAAGCGAAAGGCCAAACCACTGGTTCAGTTGTCCTGAGCAAAGCTCAGTTGTTCTGCTGTTTCTGCTACAGGGTGAAGGAGGAGTAGCGTCACCACACACCTCCCATTACTCCCGCGCCAAGCTGGCGTGGGGGGGAAAAGATCTGAGAGCCTTAATAGCGCTAGAGCCCTGTGCAGACAGACAGACTGACGACAGCTGTGTGCCTCCCACATTGCGGCTACCTACTTGTAGAAGGTATAACCAATCTGGTTTCCCAAGGCTAAGCAATAAAGGTTCTGAGTATCAAGGTTAAGTAATAAATACAAAGCAAAGGGAAAGTATTCCCTCAATTCTTGAATAAAACATTCCAAGAAAGTGCAGCGCTAATGGATCTGAAAAAATAAGCACAATGTAGCAATGTAGCAAAATGTCTCCTCAAGTGCAAGGAACATCATGCACACCGACTGGTTTAAATTTTATGCAGTTTCACCCCACACGTTTCAGATGAGTGCAGTAACATACCCTTTGGTTCTCTGTTCCCTTGCATGCAGCAGGTACAAGTGGCTGCTCTTTTCCTTTTATTCATTAAGCACCTTCCAAGCAGATAACAAGAACAGTTGCCAGCTAAACTAAGCATGGATTAAAACTACTTTTCATGTGCCCAGTTACAATAGTTACCTGGCAACAAATACTCCTTTTCTTTCTCTCTCCAAACCAGTAGTGTACGCGAAAATGTGAGTACTAAATTAATTTCCAAATTAAGTGTAAAACTCCTGCCAGGATGAATTTCTTGTCTGGAATGGAAAGTGCGGCTCCCTGGACTCCAGCCAGTTCCACAAGGACCATACGATCCCAAAAGGTTGTTCTTTACTTCCCCCAAGCTATAGGTCTATGGTATAGGAGTAAAAAGCATGACAGCTAGAAGGCAGAGGGATAAGTGATCAGGAACAAACCTGAGGTCTTGTTAGCTTAGAGAACCAGTTCAATACTTGTAGTTCTCATCAGACTGATCCCAGCACGTAACTGTCTGTTGTCTCCCTTCTTCCAAATAGACTGGACTTTATCTTGGTGGAATGTGAACTTACAGGCCCATTAAATTTGAAAAGCACACAGCTCCATTCATGCTATCCAAATGATGGGCGGGCTCCCCAGTGAGGTCATAGCTCCACTGGGTCTGACATGACAACACGCCTAGCTAGGGATCTGTCTCAGAGTACCTGCTTGGTTCCACTAGTCAATCCTCATGCTTTAATTCAGAGAGGTTTGAGGTTTGTTTATTTTTTAAAAACTAGCATGATTTTAGCTGCCTGCTTCTAAAATCTGAGAAATACTCTGGTGCAACAAACCCACTGCCTCCCCATGCTTGCTTACAACATCAAAAAGGACTCTAAGACTGAAGACACAATGGGAAGGTCTGCCTAAGTCTGATGTACCTACTTCTAAAAAATAACTTAACAAGTGAAAATCCTTCCTGTAACAGACTGAGCACAGCATATATGCCAGAAGGATCCTTGATGCTTTGGGAGTATGGGATGAAACAGGCTGTCTTATCTGCTGCCACACCAGAAAAGTGAATTTGTGCATAGTTGTAGGTACAGACATACAAATACGAACAGCAACAAGCATCACATGCTTAGGTCCAAGCTTATTCCTCTTTTCCCACAGCTCCCCTTTCAAGTCCCAATTGACTTGGATCGGGAGCCTGGTTTTGTTGCAGTTCCACCTGTACAGACGAGGTGGGAGGCAGCCAAGGGAGGCTCAGCGGGAAGGAGGGTTAAGGGCTTGCCCATCACAGGTTGTGTGCTTAGCAGAAGGCAAACCCCCATTCCCCACCGGCAGGTGTTTAGATGATTCTTCATGAACTCCAGCTTGGTCCAGTGAATGCTTTCCTTACCTAGGTCTGTACCTGTATGCCACCCCTGTTTTAATCAACTAATTACTAAAATTACTGAAGCTTCCAGTTTTCCTTCCCTTTTCTCCCCACTGCACATCAGCAGAACACTCCTTGTTTTGGTCTCCTACAGGAATTCCTGTTTCTGTAGAGTTTTGTATGTCATCTTCTGCTGCCCCCTCTTGCTTTTCCACCCACCCTCATCAGCGAGTTTCCCTTCCCTGCTGCTACCCCCAGCTCATGGACAGGCACTGATGGGATGCATGGACAACCCCGCTGCACACAGCGAGAGGCAGCAGGCTGGCAATGGGCCTCTGCAACCCAGTTCTCATCCCCACCCTGACCCCCAGACAATGCTCAACACCCTGAAGCCCAAACGCCTCCAGCATGGCAGACAGGGCAATGCTTTCCCAGACTCTGCAGAGGGTGCATGGGGGAAAGGCATCCTGCTTCACTGCTGCAGTATAATCAGAGGGCAGCGACCCCACAGCTGCGAACTATAACCTTTTAGAAAGTGTTTAATGCAGTCTTTATGGCAGCCATTATTTTTACAGTGTTTTCACTTTGAGAAAGAAAACAGAGCAAATGTTTACAACAGCTTAACTAAATAAGCTCAACAGGTGAGGTGTAGTGCTCACCTGGGCCAGCCCAGCCCACCTGGCAGCTCATGACCCTCAATGACTGAAAATCAAAGGGAGGGTGGAAATGGACCTTCACTCAGAAAGGAAAAAGTTTCTTCCCCTGCTTCAGTTTTTGTTTGTTTCTTTAAGTAACAGACTGTTTCAGAAAAATAAACACACAGAAGGGCTCAGGGCAAAGATACATTTTGTATACAGCTTTAATGAAAACATGTTTTTCTTGTTAACACCTTGTTATATCCTAAAATCACAATACAGAAAAAACTGTGAATAAGGCTGCGTGCATAGACATCTCAGATTTTTAATGAAATTCACAAACCAACATAGCTTCCCCCACATGCTCGCCGCTACTGTGGCATCAGCAGCTCTCGGTGTGCGTGAACCTGGCTGAGCGCTACCTGCATGCTCTCCTTGCACACAGTGTGCCACAAGGACTGCTCAAGCACAGGTTTGCAGCACTAAACTCTTCTCACTGGGCTGAAAAGTGCACAGAAATGAGATGTAACTGTCAAAGCCACAGGCCGAGAGTATTATTTTTCATTAGAGGTCACTTCTGCAGTCTAACAGACAGTCTGCTTTTGTATAAACCAAAAGCATCAGCCCACAGACTGGCTAAAATATTAGAGGAATTACTCTGTACGGCCTCTCAGAGTTTGGGGTGGATTTTTGCTTCACCGCATTATGATTAATACATTGGCAAACACATGCTATCAGAAGCTTTTATTTGAGCAGCTTCACAAGGTCCTTCAGGACTCGACATAGTATGTTCCATCCAGGAGATATTTCCATTTCAAAAGACTTCAGCAGCTTCTTTCCAACAAAATTTAGTAATTTAATTCCCTGCTGAACCATGTTGGCCGAAGCTGCTGGGTTGCAGAAGTTAGATGGGATTCAGAAGACAACTGCCGCCACACAGAGCTGGAGAGGAAATGCCATTTATAAGAAAAAAAAAGTGACACTTTTCTCTGATAATGACCCCAAAGTGACTCTCTTCCCTGGTAATGATCCAGAGCCCCACGTTTCTGCAATCTGCTGGGCTGCCATGAAAGAGCAGCACGTTGCTGTAATGAGTGACGGCAGTCAGAGAAAGGATCTCAGGACAATGCTGACGCCAGAAAGCGGGTGCTGGTTGTTCGGTGGGTAATGAAACCCTACCTGTAACAAGGAGACAAGAAAAGATGGTACTGGAAATTGCCAGTGTTTAAACTCTGAAACTCAGTGGGAGGGAAAAGAGAAGCAGGTTTTGTGAAATACCTTGTTCTCAGGAGTTTCAGAGCTTTGGGGCACCTGAACGCTCACTCAGATTAACTCTTAAAGAAGAAGCTCGAATTCCCTCATATATTTAGTGGCAAGAGGGGGCCTTAAAGCAGGATTTAGACCCACTTTATACCACATTATTAATATCAAGAAGCCATAAAAGACCTTTAGTGTTATTGCAAATAGGACTTTGAATCCCAACAGAGTACAAAAACTGAGGCTGAACTAGAATATCAAACCCAGACTTTGGCAAAGTTCAGAAACGAATCTCCCTTTAAAACTGTTACTCAGTTTAGAAAATAGATCAGTCATCTGATATGTGAGCTGCAATTCCCATTAGCTTTGGGGAAATTCTCCTATTGATCTGGACTCCTAGCACAACTTAACTTCTGCATAATAATTACTGCCCTTGGAACATCTCTGCTTTACTATTTGTAAGGACGAAAGAAAACTACTGCAGATTTTATAGGAATAAAGTGTTTTGTTTCTCAAAAGGATAGAGGTCTATCAAACCTGAGAGAGAGTAGCCTCTGGTACAGATGGATAGGTATGATATACCCACTCACTCCCACTACTTCTTCAGTGCAGATAGAGTAGCATTATTTTTAGCACAGCAGGTGTAGAAAAGGGTGGTTTTGAAAGAAAGAAAACAAGAAAACAAAAATAATGAATTATTTATGCAAGTTAAATAAAAATATGCTCCATATAAATGTTTAATCAGGTTTTCACCAACTTCTCTCCATATGCTCTGCCTTGCTCAACAGCAGATTTCTAATGGAATCACTAAATATATTTTAATAGCTCTGTACATAGTATTATGCAATTCAACTTCTGCTTATAGAGTTTCTTCATTCAAAGCAGCTACAGTAAGATAAACAATAAAGTCTCTCAGAGTTAATATTTAAAGAAAAGAATTAGTAAAAACTATTGAGGTATTTTCCTTCTATAGCCTATTTGTCACAGGCAAGCGTTAACAGGGGGTGACAGTCATGCAGTATACACAAGTAGAGTCATTGTGCCAGCACGCATTGGGGCAGATGAAGTTCTTTGTCACATTTGAGAAATATAAGTTTCATTTGTCCAACAACTTGCTGGGACAGCCAAAAGAGAGGTCACTCTGGCTCTTACATAAGGACTCCAGAAGGCACCAAAAGCCTCCACTGTTCTTTTCCCATCTTTCAAAAGCATTCAAATGAAATCAAAGCCAGTTTGTGGCTTATTACACCTGGTTTGCTCAGTTACCAGCTTTTACCCCACAGGGCCATCTTTTTAGGAGTGCTTGAGAACTAAAAGCCAGTATCCTGGGTGGGCTGTCAATCACCACCAGCAATAGCAGCTCCCCAACAAAACCAAAATACCTACAGAGCTCTTCTTCCTTTTCCAGCACACCAAAAGGCTGACATGCAAGTGCTCACTCCCCCTTTCCAGAACACAAGCAATTCAATACCCTCAGCTTTCCCTCAGCACTAGCCACTCTGTTTCTTGTCTTCCTTTTTATACAAAGCAGCTGGTCCCTGCAGATTAACAGAGCCCAGCTGCATCTGGTCTCCAGCCACTTAACCCCTTCTGAGCTGGTTCCTCACCCCTGCAAAACAAAACAGGATTGTCAGCTTTCCAGGAGCCTCCCGGGGCTTGCATCCTTACCAGTGAAGACAGTATAGGTTTAAACTGGGCAGAAAAGCTTGCCACGGTCTGAAAAGCTTTTATTTTGTGTAGTAAGCCTAACTTTTTTATAGAGCTTAGAGACAAGGGTGTGAGAGAATTAAGCAGACTTGGAAACAATAATATCATGCACAAATGTACTAAGGATTTATGGACATAATTTTATAACTTGTTGAGTTTGATGTGGAATGATCTCTGCTCTCTAACTGCCTTAATTTTTTTGTAAAATACTCTACTGTTATGTTGTTGCTCTTTAAGCATGCTGTGTAGTGGTTAAAAAGTATTTAGGCAGATTGCGCACCTGTATGAAATTCTTTCAGGCTTTTCAGAGGGGACCAGAGTCAGTATTCACAAGGGTTTGTTCTTATGGCTTGTGAAATCCTCAGAAACATGAGGTCAATATTATATAGGTATTTGTGATGGCTACAGCATTTAGTACCTGCTGGAGAAAATCACAAAAATTAAACATCAGTAGTTTTGTTGAAAATGTCTATGTATGGATTTAGCTATGTCTGCAGGAAGAATTTCTTAAAAAATTTTACATTGGCTGTTTTTTTCACCAATATAAACTTCTGAATAATAATTTGAAATTAGGAATAAAGGTGTTTGAATAAAAAGTATTTGTGGAGAGGGCTTCCGTCTTTAAAAATAAAGTGGTTTTTTTGATATCTCTAAGTGCAGAGGAACCATCGATAGCTTAGGAAGATGAAAAAGGGATAATGGAGTTGAAAGAATAACGGCCCATGAACTTATGAATTTACTAGGATTTTAGATCCAGTAACCTGTTCTCTCCCAATTCTTCAGGTTGGTTTCAATTAATGAAGTTATTTCTCCATTACTGTAGCTTTCAGCTCCTGCTCCCATCAAAGAATTTCCTCTTTGGAAGGCTGTTGTACCCTTTCCTGGCAATTCTGGTGTGAGACAGCAATCTGCTTAATATCAGTTATATTGTCTTCCAAGTGAGCCATCTAAAGGACACTCAGGACTCATGTAACTGCAACTAGAGCTGTTCTCCAGCTCCCCGAACAGGCACCCAGACAAGCCTGGACGCCGCCACTCATCTTTCCAGACATTATGTAGTTCAGCTTTCGCTGTGATGGAAACACTTCTTGCTGCATCTGTGTCTCCTTTCTCCAGCCCTGGGAGGAACTGAGGCTGTCCAAAAGAAAGAAGCAACCACTCACAGCTTAGCCCAGCCATTAAGACTTTCTGAAAACGCAAAAGGTGTAGAGCAATAGCCCACCACTCTACCCCACCTCAAGCGCATCCAGTGGGCTTTCCTGTCTTTGGCCACATTTTAGCAGCTCCTTTTGTGGGACCCCAGCGGGTTGGCTTGTATCCCCTGGACCAGAAGGTTTATTCTAACCTCATCTGAGCCAATATTTTTTCACATGAGAGTCATGAAATTCATTGCTTCATGATGTGCTTCTGACCCCGGGAAGCCCCAGAGCTACAAGAGACAGAGACAGCTGTTAGTCTAGCAGAAACTGCCAGGTTTGCAAAGACCTTGCAATGGACCCAGAACATCAGCAGAAGTAAATACCCTGAGGGAAGAGCAGACCTTACCTTAAGTCAAATGGAAAGGAGAGCAAAGGGGGAAGCAGGGAGGAAGAAGAGTTAAAGTGAGAGGAGAACAGCTAAAAAGTCTAACTCTGAGCCAAGAAGATCAGCTGGAGAGCTGCTCATTTGTGCAGGGTGATAGCTGAGCTGGATTCAGGCTGGACTGAAGCAAACGTGAGCCAGGAGAGTATGGAAGGATCTGGTCAGGTTGGGAAGGAGAGGTGTTGAATACAGGGATGTACAAAGTGAGAAGGTAGTACAGAACATAAACTTTAGAAACTTTAGAAGACAAATGTTCTTAGAAATGGAGTATTAATTGTCATTCTGAGTCCTCTCCTTCCTGTGGTGCTTATAACTGCACTGACAGATTAATATATGATGTTGCCCCGAGCGCGGAGACTATATTCTTTGCATAAAACAGGCTGGGGGGAGAGGAGAAGAATTGAGCGTGAATTGAAGCTCAGAAATTCCAAAGTGAGTGCTCTACTTCTATTTCTGAGCAGAAAAAAAGCCCAATCCAGAGTCAGTGCGGCCTCCATCCGCCGATGCCCTGCGAAACGACGGATGCAGAAGAGGAGCTGGTTAAAACCAGGGTGTTTTTTAGTGGCCGAAAGCCCCCGTCACTCACTGCAAAACCTAAAATGAAGCTGCCCACCGCTTCCTACACCCGCTAATCCATCACCTCCCGGTCTCCACTTCTCACCCCGTGATATTCAGATCAAAGCATTCTTGCCATACCGTCCCTGTTCGGAGTGCAATGTAAAAAGGTTAGCAGTTGAAGGTCACCAGCCCCCGTCTCTCGCCACCTTGCCCGCCGCCATGCCTGGCCGGAGCACAGGTTGCAGCTGGCGCGGGGCAGGGCCGCAGCCTCCCGCTCGCCCGGCGAGCAGATGCGCCGGGCCCGGTGCCGCCGTCGGGGTGCACCTGTTGGCTTGTCACCATCTGCTAGCCAAAATGGTAAGAAGCCACACCCAGCGCCGGCCGGCGGGGGAGAGAGAGCTTAATCTCTTCCCCACAGGCTTCAAAACGGCGGCCACGGCGCAGGCCGCACAAAGGGGCGCCCCGCACAAAGGCGCGAGCCGGCTCGGCTCGGCCTCGGGGGGCACCTAATCTCCAGTCGTGGCGGGGGGCTGCTGCTTGTGCCGACAAGAAAGGGCTCTTTAAATAAATCTAGAGAGCTATTACCTGACAAGAAAGCGTCGTATAAACTGCCCATTTTTTTTTAAGAAAGAAAGGTATTAGGTTAACATGGATACTAATATTAAGTAAATTAAGCCGCAGTGGTATTTTTGAAGACTATTTAGCGATGTGGAAGCATTGTAAAGACGCCGGTGCCGGTCCTCGCTAATGGGGATGACTTGTAAGCTGCGTAGCTTGAACTCTTGCTTTTGAAACTGGAGACTCCATTCAGCACATGCTGCCACCGTTTCCTATGCAGAATTACCCAACCTGCTGGTGTGAGCCCCAGCAGCCAGTGTCAGCATGCTCCAAAAAATACACGCTATGTGGAACCTGTCGCCAAAGCGCTTAAAAATGCCTTTATTATTGAAATTATAAGAAGGCAAGAAATACGTGAAACACAGGCAGGATTTATGCAAAAAATACAGCTTATTTCAGAAACTTCCCATTCCAATCTCTAAGTTATCCACAGCGAAATACTGCAGAAACTAGAATGTACAATTGCATGATCTATTCAGGCTCTGTTTTAGTGTTCATTTTTGACCTATTTTCCAGCATTCAGTTTAACAGTGAGGCAGTGAGAGGGATGCAAAGACAACCTGCTAACGCTGAACCTTGTCTTGAGCCCTTCTTGTGGAGCACCCTCAGTTTCATTGGGCTTCAGTAGCAGCAGCCTCGACACCTCAACTCTTGGCTTCTTTATCAGCCACATCTGAGCTTTTCCCTAGCATTTGTCTCCATTAAATGTAGAAAGTTGTCACCATACTCTCCCTTAGGCTACCCCGTAGTTCCACAGTAATCCGGGACTTAATTCTGTAATAGCACAAACTTGTCGATCTTCCCTGCTGCTAACACATTGGCTCATGCTGCGCTGGACAGGATCGCTGACCCAGATGTGCACAGGTGAGGCTGGAAACTGAGGGGAAGGCTGGTTTTCACCCAATCTCTGTGCTTACAGGTGGTATGAAAGCAAGATCCCCCTGTCTCTGAGACCTTGAGCACAGCTACTTAGTTACATCAGCACCCTGTACTGTTTGTTTGCTTTTTTTTGTCCACCTGTGCATTTATGCCCGAGGGCTACACAAGGAGCTCTCTGAGACAGAGGGTCATCTTTGTTATGGGTCACTGCACTACAATGGGACTCCAATTTTTTTTTTTTTTTGTCTTCCCCACCAGGTACGTTAATAGAAATATAGCAAATAAAATAATAATGACAATATTGTAAGAGCTGCTCATCACCCTTAGGCTTTGAAGCCTGGGAGAATTATTTTGGTATGGAATATTTTTTTCAAGGAAAATACTGGAGGTTTCATCATTTGAAATATTTTAATTTAGAATTGATAAAGCAGTGGAGAATGGAGTAATAATCTTACATCCAGAGGGATAAGGAATTTTCTATCTCTAAATTTGCAGAAGCTATCTGAAGGCAAACATTGAATAGAAATGTATTAAATTACTGTGATCAATCCAAATTTTTTAAGAAAGTTAAATATTAAAATATATAAATAAATTACAAGTTTTCCCTTTAAAATATGCACGAGGTAATTCAGAGCAAATGTTAGAACAAGTCCGTCTGCTAAATTAGTTGCAAGGTACTAGTGGCTACTTTTGCATTTATGTTAATGATGAGAAATGTAAGAGGCCAGCTTCATAATTCAGAGTGTTCATTTCAACAGGCTCCAAGAACACTCATGCTAGATGTGTCTGTCTAGCTAATCAGCCAGTTTCTTCTCTCCTTTTAAGACTGAAACACAATTACAGAACCTGTAGTTCCAATCTTTTCATTTCCCTCGCCCCGCATTAAAATATATTTCAGTGTA
This sequence comes from Haliaeetus albicilla, assembly GCF_947461875.1. Classification (NCBI taxonomy): domain Eukaryota; kingdom Metazoa; phylum Chordata; class Aves; order Accipitriformes; family Accipitridae; genus Haliaeetus; species Haliaeetus albicilla. The sequence goes on from NC_091485.1 coordinate 50,610,131, forward strand.
AGGAACACTGGAGGATGATAGAGTTGAATTAACACCCTTAAACTAAGCATATTGCATTCTCTTAAATCAATGGTTTCACTTCTGCCCTCAAGCAATATGTGATTTGTAAATTTGAGACATGCTACCTTTAGGCAGTAGGCAATCTCTTTAAAAACACTAAAGTAGGCAACATATGGTGGCACTGTGCAATATGAAATTGTTCTAAAGATACAAGTTTCCAGCCTCAGTGGTACAAGCCCAATTTTAAATAAAACATAGTATCATATGGTTCCTGCTTAAACACTGCAGTAAAAAAACCTGGTTATATGGTCATCCTCTAAACAACAGAGGGAACAGTTTACACACGTACACTTGGAAACCCACTGTCTATAAACACGCAGTCACCCACTACCTTTCAATACATGTAAATACTGAAACATGACAGCTTGCGTATTTGCAGACCCTTGTAAGCTCATGGATTTCTCTCTCCTTATTTTTATTTTTGCTTTAATCACACAAACACAACTACGGGTATTTTTTGTTGTCAATGCATATGTGTATCTCATAAACCACACATTCTATGTTCACATTTTTCTACTGCTGAGACCAGCTGGGTCACATTAGTCATGTCAAAGCATGTCAAGGACTATAACATGTAATTCAGTCCAATGTTACGGTGAAGGTGAATATGTTCCATTACCCACACGGAGAGGGGATAGTGGTATTTTAGCTCCGGGACATGACTTTTTACTTCAGTCTGCTCTTATTGTCAAATGCACATATAAATTCCCAAAGCATAACATAACTTTTTATTATCCATTGGTCACAAGGATAGGAAAGACATCAGAGGAGGAATATATGTTTTATTATTAGTCATCAATGATCTGATCAGGTAGCTTAACAATTGATTTGAAAAAGCATAGGACTGGACTTGGAAATGAGAAATTATTGCTGTGCTGGTATGTACACGGGCAGAGCCCAACTTCTATTCCTATTTTTGGTGTTACAAAAACTGTACAATTACTTTGGTCTGTAATTTAACCTTGCATATATTGTACTTCACTGTTCCTGTCTGGAAAATGGAGAACTCTTCCTCACAAATAATTTTCTTGTAAAATAGGGATAAAGAAGTTTATATGAAGGCTTCGTAGGCTTCTGCCTTTGCTCTGTAGCCATTGTGCATTCTCTTTCCCACAGATGGACTTCAATAAGAGGAGTCTGAATATTTTACCCACTGACAGCTCTAATCAGTCATTAATTATAAAGGCCTCTTACCTTGATCAGGTTGTCTCAGGCTCAGACTCCTACAGTGGTTTTATATAGCAGTCTATGGTAGCAGAGGCAGTTAGACAGTATGTTGGTAAGAAAGCAATGAAAAAGCAATTGGGAATCTGGATTTTTTCTTTATAGGAATTTTACAAATTGTATGCCGCAATATTGATGGTGCCAGATTCATCAGTTGTCCTCAGCCATAGACACTGGAAAGGAAAGGAGTGCTATGCTCCTTTGGGAAGCATGGAATTGAATTAAATCAGGCTTTCTTAGTGGATGCATCAGTTTATTCCTGCAGCAAACTTATTCTTTACAGACAAATGACCTCTAGGCTAGTCCTTCGAAACTGGACATTTAAAGGTGTTTAGACATCTAATACTTATTGACTTCAATGAATATAGACATAACCCTTTAAAATTCTGACTCTTATCCATGTGACTATGAAAGGGTTAGGGCATTGCTTGCTCCTGTCTGGCCCCCATCCCCACTTGATCATATTCCTCAGGGATTCAACAATGAAAAATCATAGATAAGAACAATGAAAAGTTACAGATGAGCTAGAAATGTTTGGTTAATTCTGGGAAGTTTTCTTTTTCTCCCGGTGACAAGCTTCTGAATCCTGCCCTGTTGGACATTTTTCACTGACCCCAAGACTGCAGAACATCACTGCATCTGCTGCGGTGAGGGCCTCCTCAGGGCAGGCCAGTGGCCTCATTTTGTCTAGAGCGTTGTGCCACTCAGAATAATTAGTTAGGGCAATTACACCAATTCAGTGGTTGGTATGAGACCTGGCAGTAAAATAAATATATTGGTATTATTTAAACTTCTTTTCTTGGGCACCATCTACATTCAAATCACCTTCAGACATGCCTTGATGAGTACTGCAACCCCTTCCTTTGTAGATTCTAAGTCGAGCGTAAAAAGCAAAACTATCTTTTCTGTGACAGGCTTACACGTGGGTCTCTCCGCTGTGCATCTTCCCTATTTTGAACATTTCCACAAGATTTATTTGAGTTAGTGTGCTCTATAACGGCTAATCTTATTACAAGCATTCTTACCCAACGTTTCTCATCTGCTGCTTCCACCTACTTTGCATCTCGCATGTGTAAGTATATTGTGTAAATACTGTATCTGTGACTTCTAACTGGATTTTCAGAAAGGCAGATGTACTCTTCCTTTTGCACAACTCGGTATAGCTGTGCTGAAGTGTAATGAGCTGGGAGCTTTTAGAAGAGATATTGATCTTACTCCAGCTTTTATTTTACTTGTTATGGCATTAATTGTCTCAGAGTTGTTTGCCTGATAAACAGAAGGATGAGATTACACATGTGGACTGCAGTCAAAGTAATGATGTCAAGTAAATATTTTGTCACTACTATTAATAATGGCAATTATGGAGTCCCCTTCACTTCAGCAGAAATAAACACATGTAAGTCCTTACAAAAGACACATTGCAACTTGAAAAATTCAAGACCAAGAGCAAGTTAGACCTCATACTGTAGATGAGTCAGGAAACAACAACATGATAGGACTTTTCTCCACGGGTTTGTATCAACATTAAAATGCTTCTGTTCATGGGATGCATTGTATAGTTTGACAAGCAGAAATATGCAAGTTAATTGAAGGACCAGCATTGTGATCCTTACTAAAATTGGCTAGCTTCTTACTCTGCTTTTACTTCTGATTTTTCTTTCCAAATAATGTCTTTTTATAGCCCCTGGTAAAGTAACAATGCTCAGTGATAAAAGAGAGTCAAGTTTCAGTTTTAGCTTACAGGGCCCTTTTTGCAAGAGTTGAAATCCAAAAGGAGTTTTTGCTAACTTGGAAAGCTTGGTCTGTAACTAGGTTCATTTCTCAACTAATTAGTGATTGACCCCACACAGCCAATCTAGTATTTGGGTACATATCTTTGGAAAAGTTCCCAGAAGTGGCACACAGTTACCGCGGTTACACACACAATTGTATCAAGTCTACCTGGAAATGACCAACCACGTCTTTAGCTGGTCACCTGCACATAACAAATGCTGTGACCTGTGAATACAATGCATTATAATGATGCACAAAAACTATATTTGCTGTGAATGAAATTAGATGAAAGAATGCATGCAGGGTTGCAAAAATCCCAGTAATATCGTCAGACAGAGGACATTGTGACAGTCCTCCTCCTGCTCCTGCCCCCTTCTGCTCCCACCCATAGAAACCAGGTAGAACTTATTAGTTACTGGATTGTGCTACCAAGATAAGCAAGATGTTTGATTAGATTCTCAAAACTTCAGAGCAGGTTGGCCTGTACTTACATTTTCACAACAGGATCAGGTAATATTTGTGGTATTTCTTGGCAGCAGCTAAGACTCAGGTGAAATATGGCAATTTTGATTAAATTTTACCAGAGATCTCAGACTGTTCAAATGGGAAAATCAAACAAAAGTGAAATGTTTTTAATATTGCAATAGATACATATTAAATTTATATGTACTTTTATGCAGAAGTGTCTTTGAGAGAAATACTTTTCCGTACAGAAAGTGTTCCTATTCCTGTAGAGAACTGCCCCAAACTTCCAAGATAAGCCTGTCTCTATGTGGAGAATACACTAGAAAGAAGAGGTGGTAGATTTGGCAAGTGCCTTTTTTTTGTTTCTGTCTAACACAAAGAGGATCCCACATGTGAGCTTTATTTCAGACCTCTCATAAATACAAAGCAGAGGAAATGTTCTCATGAACGCCTGCAAAGAGAAGCCATCAAACTTCACCTCCGAGCTGTAAAACAGTATCGTATGCTTCAGGTACTATGATGTATTCCTACTTGCAAATGTCCTTGTGCTGTCTGGATTTCATAAATCAGATCGCAGAACAATAGAAAATTGACATAGAAGGAGCCTGATAAACTGTCCGGTTCACCTCAATTCCACTGCTGCATGTTTTCAGCTGTTTTGTCAGCCCTTGTTTCAAATCGGCCAAGTGGTGAGGCTTCCATAATATCCCTTACAATTTTATTCCATTGTTTAATACAACTCACTGTCTGGGAATTTCTTCTTCTTGTACAGCTTGAAGTTCGTCTGCTTTAATTTCAACCAATCGTTTCTTGCAATATCCCCCTCTGTACCCGGCATAAATATTTAATCTTTCACTTGAGGTTTGAATTGTTTCAACAATAGTCAACAGGAGTTGAGCACTTGCATGGATAACAGAAATATCCAGAATCATTATAGCTAAGGACAATGTGGATTTTGGAAATGAGATAAAACTCTTGTTTGAGAATTTCGACCACCATTTTACCACCAGAAATTATAAAGGGACCTTCCTGAGTGCAGACTGGATCTTGTGTGACTGCTCTGATGTTCTTCAGCTCTCCCTGTTCCCAGCACCTGCTACAGGGCACCCCCTGAGATGGAGCGCTTGTAGTGTTCTGTGAATTTGTGGTCCACATGGACTTCAAAGCCTGCTCCTGTCTGATAATTCCCACATTCTTATGACAGAGAAATGGGAATTTCACAGCAACAGGAAACATAGATCCCGTAAGTTTTTCAGTGATCGCCAGTAACCTTTAAATTCTTGTGGCTAGATTCAGGCAGAAGAAAGGAGGGGAAAGCTTTTAAAGGCCATTCTACCTTTCTTTAATAATTTTCCCCATTTAGACACATGAACATTTACTGCTATTCATGTCTGTTCTTAAAGGTCTGCCCTGACTTCATAACTTCAATCTAGTGTCAGCTGAAGCCAGAAGCATTGCATGTGCTTGCTCACTACTCTGAGCATTAGAAACTTGTGTCTTACCACACTTGAAATTCTTCCCCACTCTCCACAGTCCCTAATAATATCCTGGACATGTACCTTCATCTATATTCATGAGAGTGCAGATGCAGCCAAATTAGTGGCAGCAAAGCACATTTTACACTGTAGAAAATACAATCTGTCTTCTTTTTGATTTTTATAAAAAAAAAGTTTTATTTAAAAAAAAAAATCAGACAGTAAGATTTAAATTCAGCACCACCCGTTGCAAGAGTCTGTTTAAAAATGCACAGCTGGCTTGATGATGAGTGACAAATCAAAAGTCAGAGTGAAACTTCCCAATCATCTGAGCCCTTGCCACCCGATTAGCAGAAGAAAAACAGGGCAGATGGAGGGAGACGCAGCAGTTCGGAGGGAACAGATGGCCACTACGAACTTGATATATGAAATTAATAACACTTTCTCAAATACAATTAGTAGCAGGAATACATTACCTGAATTTTCATAACTGTGAGCAAGCTGACATTAAATGAGGTTTTTCAGATTAACAGTCAATATAGCATTGATATTTGGAGAGAAATAAAAAATTATATGGAAAGTAATAAGGACCTTTCTGCTTTTTGTGCTGTAACTGATTATGAGTGCCCAGCTGTACAAAGCCTGCATGATTCTATAGTTTGAAACTCCCCAGATATGTGCTTTTATGATTAACTCATTTATTTCTTAAACCAAAGACAAGTGCCACGAGGTTTCACACAGATTCTGACTGTGTTGTGAGACTCTGTACTATGGTAAAGGTTTCTTCTGTCCTTACGGCCAAGGGGTTATATGAATCTGGAATATAATTTTCAGAAATGAATATTGGTTTTGGAAATCTAAACCAAGATGTCTTAATATGTCCTGACTTCCTGTGTTTCAACACCTTCTGAAAATCAGGTCCATTTAATTTGTCTTTAATTGGGCATCCAAAATAATTAGCCTGCTTTGAGAATGCTGATTCCTGCTTTTATAGATAGTCTGTACAGAGGGGACGGGATTCAGAACAAGAACAAGGAAAAATATGTAATACATTTCAAAGCCCGGCTCATGGCTTGGGAAGAAACAACATTACAACACTGCACATAAGCCAGCTCAGCGGATTGCGCTGACATACTCCGCCGGGGTGGGTGGGTGACAAGGATCTTGCCTGGTTCCCTACAAGCCCTGGCATACCTAGAAGGATGATTTAGTAGGTGTTTCTTTAATCACATCTACTGCCACTTTTTCATAAACCAGTGGTGGCAGAATCAGCTGAGAGGTCATTTTCTCAGCTAAGAAGAAAGTGTTACAAAGAAAATTAATAAAACCCCATACTGACACTCTCCTAAGGCAAGAGAAGTAAAAATCATTGTCTTCAAGCTAAAATTGGCCTTTTCAGAGTGTGTGCATACATGTGCATACACACACCAAAAGAAACCTTTTCTTTCTTCATGAGCAATTTTTTACTGCAATGCAATGACTGTCACGGGAGAACCTTAAATTTGGGGTTGGATCCTGCTGTCATTCATATTGGCTTATCAAGCTAAAGTTCAGATGTATAAAAAGGACATTCTGGAAAAGCCAAAAAGGGATTGGAAGCGCAAGAGTTACTGTAGAAACATTTTCCTGAGATGGTCTGAAATAAACAATGGTATTTTTAGTCTACATGAATTAAAGAGTTCTGCGTAGAAGTCACTTGAAAGGCCTAAGGGAACCTTTTAAACCTTTGCTACCCAATACCTGGGATGATAAAGAAATGTAGCTGAGTTTCTTCCTTTCACTGTCACACAATAGTCACTTTTTTTCTCCCTTTCCTCTCTGTTTTGTTATTTTCCTTATTGTCGTTTCCCCAGCCATAGCCGACAGATGCAAATGTAATTTGTTTATGAATCACAGCACATATTTATGTGAATATACCATATGAATATGCTTGCAGTATGATTTCAGCTGGGTGAATACTGCAAAAGATGATTTGCAAACATTGCTATGAATAAAGGGCATGATACAAAGCTCATTGCAATCCATGGGATGACTCCTGTTGCCTTCCAGGAGTCTGGCTCAAGCTCCAAGCCAAGACTTTCCATTCAAAGGAACTCTTGCTTGCCATTTGTCTGTTGTTCGTGTTTATCCAGGCAGAGCTTTGTTCATGCAAACACTGGGGAGAAGCTTCTACTTGGGGTAATGCACATTCCTGCACAAATACATGAATTTTTTCTATGACTACATATGGTCATATGGAAGTGTTATCAGCACAAGAATCTCTGAGTAATTGTTATTAATAATGGATACAGCAATGAACTATGGAGAGTTCAGGAGTCATAGGCACATGCATTTTATGTAGTTCTTTAAACAAAGGTTTTTCTGTCCCAAACAGAGCTGTCAGTCCAAGATTAGGAGGCAGCAGAACTGTGTCTATAGCAAACAGGTAGAGCTTGGCCTTGTGCTCCCTGAAGTCAACAGCACATTTCCCACTGACTTCAACAAAGGCAGATCAAGAATGTTCTCAGCACTGTAACTTACAAAAAATGTTGAAAATAGAAATTAACTTGGGCTTTAAGTTTCAGTTTTTAAGTATTTCCTGATTCCTTTAAATTTCAGTTCTGCAAGGTGTCATTTCAATGGACATTGAACTCACAGGACCTTATAGAATTGGACCACTGCCAAAGGGCATAGCTGTTAATCAGTCTTGTATTCATGGACAATGTCTATTGTCTTTACTCAGATAAGCAGGATTTGGCCAGAGGTACCATTTCTCACACCAGACACACAACAATATGATTAGCATCAAACTCTAATGAACAGTAATGAGAAAAAGTGTTCCAACAACAGAATGAAAATGCCTTTTAGTGCAAATGTTAAAGCATCCCTTTTTGGACTCCCACTGCCAACATTTAAGTTGCAGAATTTGGTAATGTTTATTTTTCAATTCTAGACTCTTTACAACTGCCTTCAGTCTTGTCTTTTTCACTTCCTTGCATGGCAGAAAATATCTGCAGATGACGATACAAACTGGCACCAAACAAAATCTTTCTATGTATTTAAACTTTTGCTGTTCGCTTGACTCAGTGACCCAGCGGTATTGTTCAGAATTGCATTAACCAGTTCCAGGCAGTGGAGACAAAAATTCCTTTCATTCATCAACAGATAAGGAGTTTTGACAACTCTCCCTTGGGAGCAAGAGGGGAAAAAAAAAGCAAGAAGAGATTACAATGTAATAATGCAAAAAGCACAGTCAAGGAGCCAAAGAAAGACTGAAGGAAGCTGTAGTGCTGCCTGGGCAGACAGGGAGACTGCTATCAGAATTGAACAAGAGAAAATCCAGATCCCCCTTCCACTCCTCTACCTGTTTCTTCTCAATGTCACTATCAGTGCATGCAGTGATATAAAACAGGTCCAACAAGTATTCCAGTAACTCCTCAGGACCACCAGGGCAAAAACAAAAACATTCAGGGCTTGACACTTAACCAAGGCAACATGCCAAGCTTATCACATGTGAAAAAGCCTTGTAGAGGAAAATAATCATCTTCATGTTCACAGGGCCTGGGTGTTAACTCTCCAAAGAGTCTCCTGTATTTTCCACTCTTTTGACTATTGCAGCTGAGGGGGTTATTTGCACAGAAATTCAAACATCTGAACAGATTTCTGTTAACTACAGAGCATGGGAAGGAGCCAGAGATTTCTCTTTTGCATCATAGCACTGATTAGAGACAGAGCACTTTCTTGTTACTGGAGAGGCTTGCGTGGTGAGAGGACCTGAAGCATGGCTGACTTTCTGTGTGATCCAGAAATCACTCGAGGAGCTGAGCAGAGGACAGCAGTTCCACTTTCCCACAGAGTTTCAATTTTTTTTTTTTTTCCAGTGGAACATGGTGTGGAAAAGGTAAACTTTTTGAAAACGTTATAAAAATGGCTTGTGTCAACAAGTTGTAGTGACCCCAGACCAGAAATGAGGCCGCCTGCCCAGCTGACTGCCAGTATTTGCTTCATGTCTTTCTCCACCTTTTACACCTGGAGCCTCCAGGTCCAATGCCAACACATTTGGTAATGACACCTCACTGAAAAAGTTCTTTTTGGCTCCTACCAGGGCTTTCTCTAAGGAGGTGGAGGGCTGGTTTTCTACTAGCCATGAACAGGGAAGACCCAAATTCAAGTTCCTGTTCAGCCAGATTCAGAGCATGAAAGACGAGACTCTCTTTTTGCGTGTAGGACCTCCCCTTTGTTCCCCTCTCCAAATTGCCCAGAGCAGTGGCACACAGAGAGAGCTCTGTTGTAGCTCAGGTTGCTCCACTACGGTTCCTGCTAGTCATGAAGGAACAAAGCTTGTTGCCAAGCCTCTTGTGGGAGTAAATCAGGGCAAACTTTGAGTTTAGCACCCGATATGATTTGAAGGTAACATGCAGTTCATTTGCACCTGAAGATGCATGATCCTATGCGATGCTGAAGGCCTCGCATCCTCAGCCCTTAATCACAAGTAAGTGTTAGGCATTAATCAATGTTAATTACAAATATGATACACACACACATGCAGCCATTCAAGAAAATATCACTAATTTTAATTGGATGCTTTCAAACATATTAAAATTGTGGCTTCTTTTCTTCTATTGAACGCTACTTTATTTCTCCTCATTAGATTCCTGCCACCTGTATCTTCAGTTCCCCTCTAATATGATTCAAAATTCCCCTTGCATTTACTTTCTTTTGAGTGAGGACTTGATTCTCTGAAATACTGCATATGTGCTGAGTACTTGTTGAATACTCAGCTCTTCACAACTCAGTGATGCTCAGCTCCACAGACTATCGGAAATTCTGGTATTTGGGAAATCATGATAATTAGGAAGGAAACTCAGAAATACTGTTCAAAGCCACAAGTTTTTTGCACCCTTATCTGCGTTTTGGCTGGGCAAGTGAAAGAGGTGAAGGCAAAGATGAGCACAGTGTTTGCATATTCTCAGAGAAAAACTTCATGAGACTCTTTTCTGAGGGGATATGGGAGTTGCATACATTATTGCTACCTGATGCTGGAGGGACATTGAAATATTCATTTAATCAGCATCTAATGTCAGCAGATTTCAGAGCATAAACTTTAATTTCTCACTGGAATCAAATGGAATGACACTGACAACTATAAATAAAAGGGATACAGATTCACAGGCTGCCCCTGCTAAAAACATCAATTGCTTCAAAGTAATTCTTGATATTGTCAGTTAAAAATAAATAAATAAAAAAGAAAGACTACATGCTTTTAAAATATTTATGAGCAATGGGAATGTCAACAAGCATCTGAGGATGAGGATCCAGCAGGATTACTGCTGAAGAAATATGGCTTGGTTACATAGGATCCCTGTTACATTGGTAACATGCATTTATGAAATGTTATTGATCTTTTCCTGCAGGTAAAGATAGCGTTAGTTAGGAAACACTTACTTTGACTCTGTTATTTTCCTTACCAATCTATTAGAGACACTCCAAACGCTGAGGACACTGTGATGGCTTTGCAGAGATTACCTTGGTTTGTGCCCCACATCATGTAACCTCTAAGCTAAAGAGCAACAGCTGGAGACTGGAAGACGTACAGAGAAATAGCTGTATTTTTTATGTATGTCTTACGCTATGGGTCTGCAATGATGTATTATGCAGGCAAATAAATACCATGGTCCTTACAGGTAAGTCAACAAACTGAATGAAACTGATCGTTCTGCAGGTGAGAAGCAACAGGCACTAATTCCTTGCCTGATTGTTTTGTATAAAATAGGGGCTTAGTAAGAGAAAGCCTCTTCTTTGTCTTTCAGGAAGAATAAATAATCAGACTAACAGCTTCAAACAGAACTTCCTAACTCTTTCCAGCCAGTAAAAATGTTGCCTTCTGACTGGTGTCCTTTTTGCCTAATTGCTCTTTCTGGGGTTTCCGTGGATGGTGAGTTACCCACTCATGGAGCTCTCCTTTGCCTGGAGCTAGTTTGAGGATCCCTCTTCTGACCTTACGCTTTCTCTCCTTCCCTCTCTGAAGAACTTGCTTTCCCATGTTCCAGTTTCCTGGCCCATCTGCTGCCCTCCCACACGTGGCAGAGGGCAACAGATGGGTGATAATCATGCGGAAAAAGGCAAATGGAGGCCATGCGGAGGGGAAATGCAGCTCTGTGGCATCGTGCCCTGGCAACACAAAGCCACCACTAGTCATCCACCGCGCACACACCGCGAATCCGTCAGTGACAAGTAAGGCGTGTGGCTGGTTGGAGTAGGAACAGTTTGGGACACTGCCAGTGCTGGGTGGCTGGTTTCCACTAGTAAACATTGTCATTTATGGTACAGCACTCCTCAGGAATAAGTGAAGCACACCTTGTCCACCTCTTCAAGAAAGGATCATCTTCCATTTTTAAATGAGGGCAGAGATGATATTCTATGGTGCCTCATTTTGTGCTCCTTTAGGACACAGACACAGAGATAAACAGTGGGGTAAGGTCAGTGAGCTCTGATGCTGGGTGGAAGGAGGCATGCACATAGCAACAACCAACCTGTTCACATAGGTTCTAATCCTATAGGTTTGACCTGGAGTGCACAGCAGCATATCTGCTTCTGACTACATCTTGCTAGGACATGGAAAGTCACCAGCAGGAAGTGACAGAAGAGATGGACTAGGTGGTGTCAGTCAGTCACAGGATGACTATGAGCTAACAAGATGATACTGAAGAAAAACAACAACAAAAAAAGAGGTAAATACGGTATGAGGACATTATCATGTTTTCAGCAGGGGAAGTAATAATGCATATATACTGGAAAGATCTCTCTGGTAAGTAGGTACATGGCTACCTCAAGAAGGTAAGTAAGAGTACAGAGAAGACTTGCTTATGTGGTCCATTGGTGGCTTGAAACACAAAGGCCTTGGACTTGATAGCCTTAGGGATTCTCTCCAGTGGAACATAACTCACATCTCTAGGAAATACAGGGAAAATCAACTGCTCTTGTTAGTGAAGAGTAATTTTCCCAAATAAATGAAGGCTAGCTAAGTTATAGCTCCATCAATCAAACGAACAGTATTAAACTTTTTAAAATGTTTGAGCTGCTTACATAGCTGTACAACCTTACACTAGATCCAGAAATACCAACAGGTGACCCTTAATATTGTGCACAAACTTCTTTAAGAAGTGTAATTTTCCCATTATTTTTTAACTCTGAAATGGTATGTAGTATACACCATTTGTTAGCCAGCAAGTTGGAATAAAATATACAGATGGGGTAAACTGGTGTGCAGTTGTACATATTGTATCGCCATATGTTTGAAAAGCCAAATGAACAGAGAAGTTTAGATTCGCTCCCTTCCAGCCTTGAAACAGTCAGGGCATAATGTAAATACTGCTAGATCAGATAGGCAATATAATCTGAGAAACTCTTGACTGTTAGGACAGTGCATACAACCTTCAAAACTCTTCTTGTTCTTAAACAGTATTTTTTACTATCCTTGTTTACTACCCTATGGACCAGAACTTGTTCATATTTCTACCTTACACATACATATACTGCATTTGAAGGGTTAATTTTTCCATTGCTTCTTTCCTCATGCTTTCTCGTACTTACCATTCAGCTACCAATCTTTTAATACCAGGATTTGAGCATTAAAGTAGACATTTCAAGAGGATTTCAGGAATATGGCTTAAAAATGATGCTCTCCAAGGTCTTGGATCTACAGCACGTAAGTAATATTACAGTTCCCAGATAGTTTCTGCCTGGAGTGAGATGCTCTGAAGTGAAGTTATGAAATAGAAATTATATAAAATGAGCTAGCGAAAGGAAAATACACATAAAGGCTAATGGCAATTGATTACACAATTTGTTATGACATAATTATCAGCTAGTCTGAAAGGTCTGCTTGTTCCATAAGGCCATTTTATAATAACCAGTACCAATAGGATTTTTCCACTGCCATATGCAGAATCAAAACAAGGATGAGCACTACCAATCTAGAATACTTTTGGTGGTTTGACAAGGTAAAACCAATTTTATTTTTGCTATCCAGTTTCCTTGCCAGCCATTTCTTGTCCAAAAAGTAAACCCCTTGCATTCTAGATTATTTTCTAAGAATAACAGCTTCAGATGTTTAGTTTGGCTGGAACTAAATTAGAAATGTTGGCCACCTGTATGTAGAAAAATAAGACATTCTTGCAGATGGAAGTTCTGAGCTAGATATGAAGTTCTAAAAAAAATCTTTTTGGGTACAGAGAATGAAGTAGGCAAAATACAGACACACAAAAAAATTCTTTGTGGTCATTTTTGAGTGCAGGATAGCTGGAACAGAATAAAAATCTGTAAATGTTCTCATCTCCAGTTTCACAATAAATAGAGAAAGCATGATATCTTGAATGCTGTAGAAATGTACAGGACACTATTGATTACCCTGAAAGGGACAGTCTTGTGCTAGCGAAGAGATGGATGAGATTCTTTATATGCTCTTGAAGATAAGTGTCCTATAAAACTGGAAATCTGCAGTGTGTATGTGGTAGTTCTTATAAACAAAATGGTCTTTCAGTAAATGAATTACGATGTGTCAAAATGACTCATAGGGACTTTGCCACAGTGCAGTGTATTTGAGAAAATTGCTGCCACAGAGTAAACATTATTTTTTTTGTTGATTAACAGTTACATGGCTGGCCTCTGACTTTGCAAATCTAATGGCAATCTCAGGGTTAATGAATGAAACCAATCCCCCTCTTGCTCTCTCCTTGTCTTGCTCTCACACATACGCACAAATACACACGAAGTTTGTGCAAAAAACCCCACTTATGGTGATGCTAGTGAGAAACATCCAAGATCTACATACCAGCAGTACACAGGTACCAAAGAAATGCACAGAGGACTTAGGAGACTCACTCTCCCCAAAAAAGCATAGCCTAACCTGGCACAGTAAGGAACACCTTGAGAACTGTACTGCCTTGTCACAATTAAAAGTTGTGTATGACAATCAAAAAATGCAAATGAGTGGAAGAGACACTGGGGGGGAAATTCATTCCAAAGAGAAAAGCAATCAACAAATCAGAAATATTTTCAAGCTCTGTAACCCGCCTGTGAGAGGAGAGCAAGGACCTTGCTTTGGTGTTTGACTGTAACATCTCTGCTCACAGAAAGGTTTTGCTGGACATCTTGCAAGGTCAAGCTTCTCTGGGAGGTGTCTGGGTGCTCTTTTTCTCAGCCAGGCTGGAAATGTCATACATTATGCAATGATTTTTCTTGTTTGCCTTTTCCTGATGGGGTCACACAACACAGACCAGCCACGGCGAAGGAAGAGAAGGGTGAAGGAGCAATGGAAACACCCCCCAGCCTTGCCCTCACTCATCCAAAAGTTTCAGAGCTATCCTCCAAAGTGCATCCACAAGGGGATCTGTGATAGCTGCCAGCCCCCAAAGGGCAAGGGCATCCTGGGCACCGCTCTGCCCTTCTGCTTACACTCCTGCGCAAACAGCCGCGTCAGACAGGGCTCCTGCAACAGCCCTTTCCCACTGTTGTAGCTGCCAGGTTTATCAACTTGGGGTGTTCATATTCTGCCACAAAGGGGACTCAATCCCATAAAGGATCATTTCCAGGTCCTCAAACATTTTAGCTGCACACAGCATTGGAAGCTGAGGATGCCTTTAATGGCTCTGCAGTTTTGGGTAAGGGTATCATCCTACTTGGCAAGGAATGCCCTGGCGGGGGTGGTCATTTCCAGCTCTGATTTCTCTGATCCCTTAATGCTGTCCAAGTTCATTGAAATGCCTGAAGAAAATTATGTACTTCCAGAGGCAATATAAAAAGGAGTCTGCCTGCTGAAGTCAGTGAGAAAATAGAGCAGGTGTGTGCTTACAAAAGCAAAAAGAAATCTTACAAAAGGCAAAACAAATTACAAATAAATACATGCTTAGAAGAAAAAACAGTACACCTCTTTTCTGAGACACCAGGCTAGAACACAACCGTTACA